>NC_133201.1:51767556-51792556 GCF_958299795.1 Porites lutea | reverse complement strand
ACCGAAGTACAAAGACGTTTGTCAGTTATATTTATTTATAGCCAATCTGTTTATCCTTCACGTCTTTCACCTCTTCGTAGTAGACCAAGCGCGAGCTTGGATGCGAAGGAGAAAATCGAGGGATAAAGACTTTGACTTTCCTCTCTTCTCCCTTCCCATTATCCCTTGCTCCTGCCACCGTGCACGTCACGTTAGACGACTGGGAATGAGCCAGTATGTTAAGTACTGCGAGCAGGCGCAGTAAGATGCAACACAATTGATCTTTATGAGACGGTTAATGAAATTAATATGCGAAGATAGCAGGCGTTTCTTGTTAGAAACTGCATGCAGGACGCCAAGACTCCATGAAAGCCGTTTATCTCAAATATATAAAGTAATTATTCGTGTCTGTGTTGTGTGTTTTATTTCCGGGGAATGGGAAGGCACTCCCTTATTTGAACTACTGAACGGAAAAGTGACGCTGAATGTGTTACGGTTCCGACTTCCTCGTTTTCAAAATTGCTCAAAATATCTGGCAACATCAAACAACATAGTTTTCATGCAGAGAACCCTGGGAACGAGGTTGTCGAGAACAAATAATAATAATACTAACATTTACTTTTGTAGCGCCATTTCCATTGCTGTCGAATGGCGCTTTACAACAACAATTACTTTTTTTTTTTAAAATAGATTAGTAAAATAAATTAATAATAATGCACTGTTTAAAAATTATAAGCTATGCGTTAAAAATTTACAATATTGTTAAAATGAATAAAAATATGAATAAAATCAAATAAAAAGGAATTGTAGGAAATATGTTCCTAGGACGATTATAAATTAAAAGCTTTCTTAAAAAGATAAGTTTTATCTAAACGCTTCTAAAACTGATTAAGACAACCGCAACGCCTTATATTCTGAGGTAATTCGTTCCACAGAGCAGGGGCTGCGGATGAGAAGACTCTATAACCATACGTTTTTAAATTATAGGACATACTGACGAGAATATTGTAGTAGCAGTGAGAGGCGGGGTAAGGGGTGGGTCTCGAACTAGGGGCCTCCGTATTGCGGGTCTAGCGCTCTTAGCGCTTGGCCACTTTCCCTCCTCCTCCTCCCGAGAGTAATGATATATTCCTTGATTATCGATTTATCGATTGGCTACGCCTGGTTCAAGGCTTGGGTTTAACCCTGTAGTTGAGTCAATCTAGGCATTTTTGAGGCTCAACATCAAACTAATTGCAACAGAATTGTTTTCAACGCCTTTTAAGTAAGGGTGGCCTATCTAGCAACATACTAAAATCCCCCAAAATCCGTTAGGTGGAACATGTCAAAAGTAAGCGTTAAACATTTTGAGCTTTTAACACAGGGCATCCACGTTAGTTGAAATTATACTTTCAAACAAAAAATGCACAAAATGTATTTGTTACTTTCACGGAAAAGTGAAAGAAGAAAGAATAACTGCTATCTAGTTTTCGGTGATAAAAACATTAAAAACGAAGAGTTTCTTTTTCCCAAACAAAATGAATATTCAGAACACGGTTGGCTTTTGCACAGGAAGACCATGCTCCACTCACGGAACCTCAAAATAACAGGAGGCTTACAAAGTAACAGGGGCACCCAACGGGAAATTTTGAGAAAAAGACCTAAAAACAACAACAAAGCGTGAATAAAGTTTTCTGAGACTATTTTAAGCATTTTGGAGATTGCTAGAAAAAAATTATCTGTTCCTCACTCCCAGCAAGCCTGATGGAAGAGTTCCCAGCCAGCAACCTTACAACCTGCAACCTGACTTACTGGGAAGTTTCATAGGGCACAATTCAGATCTTGAGTGGTAAGTAACCCATACAAGTAACCCGTGGCGGCTATTCTAGACTTCAAATCCCCTCTGACACCCTGAATTATCTTTTTCCCAGCAATACTTTTCTTTCAAGGACTATTATTTCTTCCACATCTCCCAGCCAGCAAAAATGTGCCTGAAGAACAGATATTTTGAGGAACAGATCCATTGGGTGCCCCTGAAAGTAATGGAGTGAACTGTTGGCTGTAAAACTACAACAAATTTAGTCTTAGACTTTAATTCTAAAAAATGAAAGCCGTTACTTAATCATTAGCTTTTAAAATATATCCTTTTTAATGCAGATTCTGTTACTCGCGAGGGTAAGAAAAATATTTATATTAGAGCTGGATTTTTTAATAACCTTACAGCCAAAATAGAGCACTCCTCTCCTCAGACAGTCTTTTTCTTTCAACATCTCTAAAGAAGACAGCGTAAAAACTAGGAGTGCAGCCATTGCTTTTTTTTTTTTTTCCTACTTTCTTTCTCCTTCGCTCTTTCTATTGTCCCTTTCCTCGTTCTTTTCTAGGAAAATTTTCGGGCTCATTTTGCATTCGGCTTTTGGTCATTTTAATTCGGTACGTTTACACATAATTAATTTTCGTTAACGTATCGACATCTTCAAATATACAAGTTTCACTTTTTTGAAGCTTTTTGTTTTTTTTTTTTTTACTTGTTAAAAGTGAAGTGGAGAGGAGGGGAGGATAGTTTTACTAATTCTTTACTATGCACAACAATGCAGAGTTTTTGAGCAGATTAAGTTCCATTGCCTTAAAATTGGAAAACAGGGAAATGCGTTTATATTTCAGGAAGAGTGTGTTACCTTTGCCAAATTATAAAGGTTAACGGAATATTCATCGCATAAGAACTTTTGTTCCAGCAAACGTTTGTTTCAAGAAAACGAAATAGTATGATAGGAAAGTTTCCTTTTAAGGGAAAGATTAACTCTGGGTATCCAAAACAATGCGTATGTAAAAATATCTTGTAAGAGTCTATGGCAGCGTGCAAAGAAAGTAGTGTTTGATAGCCCGGGGCTTGTGGATTTTGCTATCGAGCTATATGGAATTCCGTTCTTTACTTGTCCGATGGGCAAGTGAAGTATTTTGAGGAATTCAACTTACAGAAGAACTGTGAAATCAATTCTGCTCAGCAAAAAAAATTGGGAGCTAGTTGAAATGACGTTTGAACTTTCTTTGCACCCTGCTACGGAGTAATGGAAATTCCCCACCCAGAGCATAATTCACGCAACTCAGTCAGAAGGTTAACATGCAGTAAGTTGAAGTGTTACACAAGGCTCATCTGAAGAGAAACATTGGTACCGCAAAAAGAGGTGAGCCATCAGAAGCTAAGTCAGGCAAGCCCTTTAATGTTGTGCATATGTCCAGTACTAGTTTCGGGCCTTCATTGACAACTGCAATTATTTTCAGACGTATAGGATCCCATGATCGATTAAAAAAGAGGTCTTCATCTGCCAATGGACGAAAAAAAACTGTTCAAGGTTCAGGGTTTTTCTCACAAAAGAAATGCAAGGAGGGACAATAAACGCCTTTAGACCACAGAGCGATTAATCTTACCAAGAAATGAAGGGCTGTAGCAGAAAATACAAACTGAACACACAGATACGCTAAACTAAATCTAAGACTCGCTACAAGAAGAAGCTAAAAAAAAAACAATCCCACTACGCTTGGTTTTCTGGATTTCCCTTACAACACATTCGGCCAGGTGTAATGAAAAGCGCAGAGCGTTACGAACTAGCAAAAGCCAAATAGACGGAGTCCTTAGCAGAATATTTATTCACTCACATTGCAAAGTACGGAATCATAATCCTAAAGGAGGTTGCGCATGTCGCGAGAAAAAAAAAAGTCTCTGATTTCGATCACACATATTGTGTCCAAGGTTTGAACATAACTACCTCACAAAACTCGATTACAGAAATTAGGAATAGGTTAAACAGTTTGTACGGATACAAAGCTATCGTCTCCGTTGCACACATTTAGTCGCACGTATACTAATATTTTTAACCATGTTAACGCAGACTGAATGATAATTTCCCTCTTAAATACCGTCATAGAAAAAAAAAATTAAAGCTTGGAAAACAGAATGTGAAGATAGACGAATGGCTTGGTAACCTGTGCAAAGCCTTCAAGACGAAACACTGACCCAGGTGTTCCTCACACATTCAGTCGGCGTTTTTTAAAACAAAACTACAAAAAATACATTAGCGACGTTGTATCGAAAATTCTTAAGGAAAAAAAAATACAATTATCAGATGTTTTGCCTGAATTTGTGATCTTCCTAAAAATTGGGTTTCCTGTAGTGAAAGTTGAAAATCTTTACGGCCAATTTTTCTCATTTTTTACCGAACCGATTTTGGCGGATTTTTAGTCTGTTGTTAAATAGCCATCCAACAATTAAATGGCATTGAAAAAAATTATGTTGCAATTAGTTTGATGCTAAACCACAATTTGCCTGGACTACTGGCTGTTTGAGACATTTACAAACGGGCCATTGTTATAAGTCATTCATAATTGATCAAAAACAAATTTTCAGATTGGCAGTTTTAAAAACAAATTTAATTGACCCAGGTTCGGTTCAGTCGTCGCCGGCATTTTACTGACATGTGCCGAATTAACGGCTAATGAGAAAAATCGATTGTTCTGGCTTATTTGCATTAGGTTAGGCACATTTGAAATGCGACGTCTGAACCGGAACTTAATGATTATAATTTCATGCCTTGAGATTTATAGAACATCCTCACGGCAAACAGTCCAGGGAAGTCCAAGATATAGGTAAGATTAACAGTTAGACATTTAGCTACATGATTGTGTCTTCTATCCGATACTTTCCATTATAACTACAGTCAAGAGGCAATGGGATAATCTGTTCAAATTTAAAAACAACATTTTAAGCAACGTATTGGAGACGGAGAGGGTGTTGTATGCTTTATTTCCCCCCTAGAGATATAAATAGAGTCGGATGATTCGATTTTTTCCTTATGCAATGTCACCATAACGTTTCATTTCCCAGCGCCCCGTGTTTCGTTGGAATAGACAAACAACGAGAATTCCTTCCCTGTGTAATCTTTGTCTATATGAAAAGCATTTGCCACCTGGCTCCATCATTGCCCTCTTGCGTGTTTTAGGCAGTTAAATTCGCTCGCACATGCAAATGAAAATGCCCGTCTTTTCAGCGCCATCTTACAAACGCTAGTGTTAGGTCTAGGTATATGCAAAATTGCATGAAAATTGCTCTTAGTCATGTGTTTTCTGATTTTCAGTTCTACATGTACTTTTAAGATAGATCAGTTTCTTTCTTCAAGGGATTATATCTCTTGAGACTTCTTATGAGGAGGATGTCACTGGGTTACTTTGCGGCTCAAAAGTTTCCAGTTGCCATGGAAAATTTGGATTGACTTTTTTTGTTCTCTCCAATGCTGTTGCTAAAAAGAATTTTTTTTATTTATTTATTTTTTTTTTTGAAGTATGGTTTCCGCACTCAAAAGTTAGTTCTTAAAGATCTAATAAACGTGCCTGTGTAACACGAAACTCCATTCGGGTATCAAAATTCTAAGGAAGTTTATAAAGGCTGCGGGTAGATCGACCGTGTGAGGCCGAGTTGCGCCGAGTGCTTCAATTCAGGATTTGTATAGGTAATAGCATGACTTGAAGTGATATTTGGCATAAATACCACGAGTGATATTTCGAAGTTGTAACACCTAATTTCACGAGCCGTGAGGCGAGTGAAATTTGAGACAATTTTGAAATATCACGAACAAATCATGCTATTATTTGTTTATACTACTTCTCGCAAAAGGTTTCTTTTTTTCGCATGTAGGTATTTTAAATTAAGTTGAAATACCACTACTCTTAGCCAATCAAATTGCAGAAATTTCTCATGTAGTAGTATCATAGTAGAAATATGATTAGCCTTCTCGCCAGTTTTTGCTTCAACCGTTAATTCACACTTTTTGAGTTCGTATCAGTTCGTGATTCTGATAAGAAAGCTTTGTCTGTGACTGCAACGGCATGCACTCGAAGTCTAAAGCGCCACTATTCTTATTGACTTGTAGTTGCCGGGTGTCATGGAAAAACGTAAAGCGGATTTTACCCCACTGTTGCCACTTGAAAATTACCAATGAAAAGGAGCTAAAAATAATTATTTTTTTATGTACTGAACTGGACGAAATGCTGATCTCTGAATAAACCCGTTTAGCAGGAATTCAATTCACGGCGGCTGTGCAAGCAGGTGTTGGAGGGAGGCATTCTAGAAAACAGCTCTTTGTTATAACAAACTTTAGTGACCTTAGTGGCTATTTTTGTTAGAGTACTAATACCTGACCGTAATCCATTCACATGTGAAATCTCAATCAACATGTGTCTGGCGATTGAGGTAGGAATCTGAAAACGAAAACGATTATAGCGAGATCTTTTCAGATTGGTTAAATTTTTAAATAGTTTAATTTTGAAAAACGTTACTTTAATAGGGGTAATAATTTATTTATCAATTGTTTTGAAAAAACGAGATCTCTAGCCTGCATAACAGGCGCTTTATAAGCCGAGCGAGGCGAGCGAGGCGAGCGCGGCACTTTGCGCGTAGCGCGAGACGATGGGAGGAGAAAAATAAAGCGCCTGTTACCAGTCCATTGTTCTTGCTCTTTCGCCCACCTACGCTCACAAGTACTGACTGAAGGCGGTGATGTCAAAAGGAACAATCAAAACACGATCCATTACTCAAAAATTGTCACCGTTCTGGCTACCAGAAACACCCACAACAGCATAAGACACAGGAAATAACTACGCGGGCAAAATACCTGACTCGGTGTGGCAAAAGTAAGATTTACTCAGTCAAAGTTTAGTTATGTCCAAACACAGCGGCGAGAAAGAAAAGAGGGAAAACGTGTTGTTTAAACAAATTCCAAGGTTACGAGCTTATGGGCCGTGTTTGGCCTGTCAACACTTAATTTTAAATAGTTAGGAAATCAGGCTATTTCTTAACCCAGGCCAATTGAAGCAAGCCAAGAACATCTTTCCTCTTAAGCAATATAATATTTAAACATTTCTTTTGTTTTTCTTTTTTTTCTGGAACATTTGGAAATAAACAAAAGGTTTTCCGAACAGCATCGTCAAAAGAACATGAATGCGTGAGGGTTATTTTGTTCCAGACAAACATGCCAGAACAACGCGTCATCAATTAACCAATTGAAATGCAACGTTCATGTAATGAACGTGGCAAGAGCCAGAACAATGGACTGGTAACAAAGACAGTATTTTTCTCCTCCCCTCGTCTCGCGCTTCGCGCAAAATGCCGCGTTCGCCTAGCTTGGCTTATAAAACCTCTGTTATGAAGACTACTCAGCCTGCATAACATGCCTTATATGGCAGAGCTCGGAGTACGAGACAAAGGTTGGACGAGACAGTCGATCGCAAACCGCGAGAGATGACAAGAGCAAAACAGCGAGACGCGGGGAAGAAAGAAAATACCGCCTTGCATTTGATATAACGAAGAGCAGAGCCGGAGTGACAGAATATGTCCGTTTTGTCGACTGAGAGGGAGGTTCTTTTTCATATTAGTATCGCTTTTACTGGGTCAAAGAACCTCGTTTGTTATACCAATAACTTTTTAATAGACTTTTTAGATATCGAGGTTCTTCTGTTAAAAGCCGATTATATTCGCAGTCCATATTTGAAAAAAAGACCCCAAACAAAAATTCCAGTTCGTAATTAATTTTTGTCTTGTTAATAATTGATTGAAAAATGTCATCATAAATTCACATCCTTAATGTCAGAACAGAAAGTTTCAAAGAAGTTTGCTTCAATAAATTGTCAAATTAAAAAAGCTGTAGCAGTACGTTTCAGGTTACTTAAACTACATTTTTTCTTCTAAGATCATTTCTTCCAATTCACAGCCTTAAATTCAGAACAGAAAGTTTCAAAGAAGTTTGCTTCAATAAATTGTCAAATTAAAAAAGAGTAGCAGTACGTTTCTAATTAGTCATTTTACCTTCTTCACATTCATGAGGTTGTGGCTAAGGCGTCAAAGAGGCTGCATATTCTACGTGTCCTCAAACGCGCGGAGTACCACCTGCCGACCTACTTAAGATTTATTTTGCGCTCATGAGGTCTGTCCTTGAATTCTGTTGTCCTGTGTGGCATAATGCCCTCCCCGTAAAAACTATCAGATAGCATCGAGCGAGAGCAGAAACGGGCGCTACGCATCATCTTTCCTGCGCTGCACTACCAAGAGGCCTTAGCCACTACCGGGTGTGTAAAACTTCACACAAGAAGAATGGATTTGTGTAGCAAATTATTCACAAAGATAAAAGGGCCCGAGTCCCGTCTTCGCCATTTTGTTCCACCGACTCGGTCGCAGGCGCACGGCCCCTCCCTTCGCAACAAAGACATACCATCCCTTATAAGTTACAAAACCGAACGCTTTAAAGGAAACTTTTTTCCGGCGATGTGCCTTTATGCTCATGGCATGTAATTTAGGAAAATATGGGAATTTAATGTATAACTTGATATATATTTCTAGTTTCTAGTTTTTTATCCAATTCATTGTACTATATCTTCTCATAATTGTAAGGTCCAGTCCATTTTGAACACGATGTAATTAGTTTAAATTAATTCTTTTTTTTTTTTTTTAATTAACATCTATATCTCTGTAAAATAATTTCGTAATTCGCCTATTTCTAACGGCGACGATTATATTAATAAACCAGACTTACTATTACGAAAATCATATCTTCCCAGCCTCACCAAATAGCTGAGAAATTACCACGCAAAAAACACACACGGGTGATATATATCTGCTAGTAAAAATCATTATTTTTCTAATCCACATTTTAAATTTGAAAATAAGTTATCCTGAAAAAAGTTTTTAAATGAGTCCACTTTGGCAGTCGAAAGTTTTACTATTCTATTGCGACTATTTCTAGAAAACACGTTCACTGTATAGAATTTCACAGTCAGACAGTTTTCATATCAGACAAGTCGGATCAGGATGGAAATTAAAATATACGACTGGGTAAAAGCCGACTTTCAGAGAGGCGGCTGACACCTCTCTCTATTAATTAGAAGGTGGTGCGGGAAATCTTGCAAATAACTTTGAAGGCAAAACTTAGAGATGATTTGCGTGGGAGACATAAGCCATTCCAATGTCATAGCTTTTCAAGGTACATCAAATGGTTACGAAAGATCCGAAAACGAGACGCAACGACAGCGACAGCTAAAACTGCATGAAAGGCCACAAAGGTGAACTCGGGTGAAGTACAAAACTATCTTTTGTGACACCTAAAAAAGCCTAACAAAAAAACGAAGACTGATCAGAAAGGAAATGAGAACAAGACGCTATGAAACGTAAACTTCGGCGTCGTGGTTGTGGATTAATTGTGAATGCGGAGGAATAGTAAGAAATGATATTTTTCCGGGTACCCTTCCATACAAATACCCTTACTTTTCTCCTTATGCGTTACAGACGTCTAGTTAACTTCTTCACCGGAAGTCTGCTAGGTGCATGACCCCGTGGCGGTAATCCAATTCGATTATAATTTGTCATAAATAAATTGCACACGACGTTTCAGTCAGTTTCCTATAAGCCCAAAATAACTAATCGTCGCTCGTCGACTGGTCGGAGTTCTGCAGCAAAACATTAACTTGCTGCCCGCCAAAATAAAAAAAATAAAAAAATTAAACCTACAAATCAACCATCTTTTACTTTTCTGCTACAATCTCGTCTCCGCGACCTAACGGGGCAAAGATAACCAACAACAAACCGAAGGGCGAGCAAAAAATATTATTTCTTTTATCCTCAGATAAACTAAACAACTCGAGCTGATATCGAGATATCGAGATATCTCGAACAACTTCGGGTCTCACCTCGGAAACAAAATGCAAGTTTATAACATTACTTTGTGTTCCGCCTCAAATATTTGTTGTAGCCAAAAAAAAACTAGAAGTGATTTCGCGATATCTCGAACCAACCAGAACCATGCTTCTGCTCCAACTCATTCCGGTGTCACTACGTCAAATACCCAAATGGCCATTGTTATAAGTCATTCATAATTGATCAAAACCAAATTTTTTAGATTGGCAATTTTAAAAACAAATTTAATTGAACCAGGTTCGGTTCAGTCGTCGCCGGCATTTTACTGACATGTGGGCGAATCAACGGCTAATGAGGAAAAATCGATTGTTCTGGCTTATTTGCATTAGATTGGGCACATATGAAATGCAACGTCTGAACCGGACCTTTATCATTATAATTTAATGCTTCAAGATCGATAGAACATCCTCACGGCAACAGTCCGGGGAATATCAAGATCTAGGTAAGATTAACGGTTAGACGTTTAGCCACATGATTGTGTCTTCCATCCGATACCTTCCATTATAACTGCAGTCAAGAGCCAATGGGACAATCTGTTCACAACATATTGGAGGCGGAGAGGATGTTGTATGCTTATTTCCTCCCTAGATATATAAATAGGGCTGGATGATTCGATTTTTTCCTTATGCAATGTCACCATAACGTTTCATTTCCCAGCGCCCTGTGTTTCGTTCATGAAGTAGACAAACAACCAGAATTCCTTCCCTGTGTAATCTTTGTCTATATGAAAAGCATTTGCCACCTGGCTCCATCATTGCCCTCTTGCGTGTTTTAGGCAGTTAAATTTGCTCGCACATGCAAATAAAAATGCTCGTCTTTTTAGCGCCATCTTACAAACGCTAGTGTTAGGTCTAGGTATATGCAAAATTGCATAAAAATTACTCTTAGTCATGTGTTTTCTGATTTTCAGTTCTACATGTACTCTTAAGATAGATCAGTTTCTTTCTTCAAGGGATTATTTCTCTTGAGACTTCTTATGAGGAGGATGTCACTGGGTTACTTTGCGGCTCAAAAGTTTCCAGTTGCCATGGAAAATTTGGATTGACTTTTTTTGGTCTCTCCAATGTTGTTGCTAAAAAGAATTTTTTTTTTTGACGTATGGTTTCCGCACTCAAAAGTTAGTTTTGAAAGATCTAATAAACGTGCCTGTGTAACACGAAACTCCATTCAGGTGTCAAAATTCTAAGGAAGTTTACAAAGGCTGCGAGTAAATCGACCGCGTGAGGCCGAGTTGCGCCGAGTGCTTCAATTCAGGATTTGTATAGGTAATAGTATGATTTGAAGTGATATTTGGCATAAATACCACCAGTGATATTTCAAAATTGTTATACGTTATTTCACGAGCCGTGAGGCGAGTGAAATTTGAGACAATTTTGAAATATCGTTCGTGATATTTATGCCAAATATCACTTCAAATCATGCTATTACCTATACAAATCCTGAATTGAAGCACTCGGTGTGTACTCGGAGTGGTGTTTATGCCAAACATCACGTACAAATCATGCTATTATTTGTTTATACTACTTCTCGCAAAAGGTTTCTAATTTTTGCATGTACGTATTTCAAATTAAGCTGAAATACCTCTACTCTTAGCCAATCAAATTACAGTTAGTTCCGAAAGATCTAATTTCAGATTGGGCTAAATTTTTAAATAGTATAATTTCTGAAAAACGTTTTTTTTTAATAGAGGAAATTAAAAAACAATAAAAAAATTGGAAAAGAAATAATTTACTTAAACAATTGCTTTTTGAAAAACGAGATTTAGCCTGCATAAGCCAAGCGAAGCGAGCGAGACAAGCGCAGCACTTTGCGCGTAGCGCGAGAGAGGGGAGGAGAAAAATAAAGCGCCTGTTACCAGTCCATTGTTCTGGCTCTTTCGCCCACCTACGCTCACCCATATTGACTGAAGGCGGTGATGTCAAAAGGAACGATCAAAAAACGATCCATTACTCAAAAATTGTCACCGTTCTTGCTACCAGAACACCAACAACTGCATAAAACAAAGGAAATAACTGCGCGGGCAAAATCACCTGACTCAGTGCGGCAAAAGTAAGATTTGCTCAGTCAAAGTTTAGTTATGTCCAAACACAGCGGCGAGAAAGAAAAGAGGGAAAACGTATTCTTTGAAAAATTTTCAAGGTCATGAGCTTATGGGTCGTATTTGGCCTGTCAACAGTTTATTTAAAAAAGTTAGTAAATGAGGGTTTTTCCTAACCCAGTTGAAGCAATCCAAGAACATCTTTCCTCTTAAGCAATATAATATTTAAACATTTCTTTTGTTTTTCTTTTATTTCTGGAACATTTGGAAATAAACAAAAGGCTTTCCGAACAGCATCGTCAAAAGAACATGAATGCGTGAAGGTTATATTGTTCCAGACAAACATGCCAGAACAATGCGTCATCAATTAACCAATTGAAATGCGACGTTCATGTAGTGAACGTGGCAAGAGCCAGAACAATGGACTGGTAACAAAGACAGTATTTTTCTCCTCCCCTCGTCTCGCGCTTCGCGCAAAATGCCGCGTTCGCCTAGCAAGGCTCATAAAACGTCTGTAATGCAGACTACTCAGCCTACATAACATGCCTTACATGGCAGAGCTCGAAGGACGAGACAAAGGTTGGACGAGACAGTCGATCGCAAACCGCGAGAGACGACAAGAGCAAAACAGCGAGACGAGGGGAAGAAAGAAAATACCGCCTTTCATTTGATATAACGAAGAGCAGAGCCGGAGTGACAGAATATGTTCGTGTTGTCGACTGAGAGGGAGGTTCTTTTCCATATCAGTATCGCTATTACTAGGGCAAAGAACCTCGTTTGTTATACCAATAACTTTTTAATAGACTTTTTAGATATCAAGGTTCTTCTGTTAAAAGCCGATTATATTCGCAGTCCATATTTGAAAAAAAGACCCCAAACAAAAATTCTAGTTCGTAATTAATTTTTGTCTTGTTAATAATTGATTGAAAAATGTCATCATAAATTCGCAGCCTTAATGTCAGATCAGAAAGTTTCAAACAAGCTTGCTTCAATAAACTGTCAAATTAAAAAAGCTGTAGCAGTACGTTTCAGGTTACTTAAACCACATTTTTCCATTTCTTCCAATTCACAGCCTTAAATTCAGAACAGAAAGTTTCAAAGAAGTTTGCTGCAATGAATTGTCAAATTAAAAAAGGGTAGTAGTACGTTTCTAATTAGTCATTTTACCTTGCATGATCATATCTTCACAGCCTCACCAAATAGCTGAGAAATTACCATGCAAAAAACACATAGTAGTAGATATATCTGCTTCTTTCACAGTGAAATAAGACACTCTTTATAAGTTTTTGACTAAACGTTTAGCATATAGTTGAGAGTGATATGTATCTGCCAGTAAAAATCATTATTTTTCTAATCCACATTTTAAATTTGAAAATAAGTTATACTGAAAAAAGTTTTTAAATGAGTTCACTTTCGCAGTCGAAAGTTTTACTATTCTATTCCGACTATTTCTAGAAAACAGTACGTTTGCTGTATAGGATTTCACAGTCAGACAGTTTTCATATTAGACCAGTCGTATCAGGATGGAAATTAAAATATACGATTTGGTAGAAGCCGACTTGCAGAAAGTCGACTGATACCTCTCTCTAGCAGGTGGTGGAGGCAATCTTGCAAATACCTTTTAAGGCAAAACTTACAGACGATTTGCGTGGGAGACATAGGCCATTGTCATATCTTTTCAACGTGGTTGTAGATTAATTGTGAATGCGGAGGAATAGTAAGAAATGATATTTTTCCGAATACCCTTCCATACAAATACCCTTACTTTCCTCCTATTGTGTTACAGACGTCTAGTTAACTTCTTCACCGGAAGTCTGCTAGGTGCATGACCCCGTGGCTGTAATCCAATTTGATTATAATTTGTCATAAATAAAATGGACACGACGTTTCAATCAGTTTCCTAAAAGCCCAAAATAACTAATCGGCGCTCGCCGACTGTTCGGAGTTCCAAAATTAAAAAAAAAAAAAGTAAACCTACAAATCAGCCATCTTTTACTTTTCTGCTACAATCTTGTCTCCGCGATTTAACGGGGCAAAGATAACCAACAACAAACCGAAGGGCGAACCAAAAAAAAATATTTCTTTCATTCTCAGATAAACTAAACAACTCGAGCTGATATAGAGATATCGAGATATCTCGAACAACTTCGGGTCTCACCTCAGAAACAGAATGCAAGTTTACCACATTACTTTGTGCTCCGCCTCAAATATTTGTTGTAGCCAAAAAAAACTAGAAGTGATTTCGCGATATCTCCAACCAGAACCATTCTTCTGCTCCAACTCATTCCGGTGTCACTACTTCAAATACGCAAAACAACCTGAAAAGTAACAAACTTGCGTGCGAATCGAACCTAGTGCCTAACTTACGACTATTTTTCACACCTCAAATTACCTTGCATAGCAGTGGCGCAATCGGCTAATCCCTGAAATTAGAGTCTCATCTGATCTGACGGATCACACGTAAGCCGGTTCAAACCCTGCATGGGCAAGCCAGAAATAACAATTATTTCTTCTTTATTTCTTCCAGAAGTAAAAAATATTTCTTCCTTATAACTATTTCTTTCCCTGAGAGAATAAATTAAAGAACTCGAAGATATCTCGGACTAATTCCGAAGCAACCTCTGGACATTCGGAAGCATCTTCGGGACCTCCGGGTGCAACTTTGGAACATTCGAATTCCTGAGCTGTGCAAATCCTTTACTTCGCGCTCCGCCGAAGTAATGAGGAGAGGGAAAGCTTCAAAACGTAGTTATGAAATTGATTCATGGCAGGGCTCTCGCGCGAGCCAACGCACCCAGTGGAACGACCAAGAAATTTTGGTAGTAACAAAATTGTCAGTCCGTATGTCCACCCCTCCATGTTAGGAGATATGAACTGTCACATTTACTAGCTAGGTCCAACGCATTGTATTCGATCTGTGTTCAACTTGATATTGAACATGCATGTTGTGGTCAGTTGAGAACTGCCAAAAAAGAATATCTGTCACATGACTGTATCGCGGGGTTAGGTGTACAGCTCATTAAAGAGACGTATTTTTAAGGTTATCCGCTGACAAGGATTGGTTTTCAAGTGATCGCAGGCTCGTGTCCATTTATTTCATGTCTGAAATTCAGGCTGGGAAATCTTTTATCTAAGGTTGTATTGCACGTGGTTCTTGCCTGCGAAAACTGCGAATGTAATTAAACCGAACCGTTTTTGTTATTATGTGCAAAAGGGTCACGGTTTTAAAATAGTTTCTACATTTCTTATTTTCATGTCTGTTGATCAGTTGTTACTCGTGGATGTGTTTTCTCAGCTGTACTATTTAACTTATGCCAAAAAACAACAATGTGGGACTTACCATTATAAATCGTTAAAATCATGAAAAATCGATACTATCGATTTGACACAGCAATTTAGTTTATCGATTTTCACCAATTTCTGTGATAAATCGATAAAAATCACTTGGTTGCTATCTATTTTTATTGATGCCGATTTATATCGATTGACTATATTCCGCGCTTAAGAGGAGTAACGCGCTTAACAGGATTAACGGAGTAACAGTATCTGATCTTTTACAGGAGAAAGAATGCCACTGAATTGTCTCGGCTTTTTTTAAGATTCGTTAGATATCTGAAGTTATTTTTTTTTCTTTCAAGAAGTTTATTTTGTTGTGACTAGACTTTATCAGTAGAGTCGAGTAGTTCAACAGAGGTCTGAGTTTGGGCGATACGTTTAAGTGCTTAGCGAGACTCTCTCTCCAGGAAACATTTTCTTTCAAAGAAGAGAGGGAGACGTTTATACTGATTTATTAAAGACATATCAACATCAACATATGTTTCATTTCAAAGAAAATGGGATATGTTTCGACGGGGCAACGATTTAAACAAGAAGGGCAAATTGTTTGAAAACGAAATATATATATTTTATTCAAGTAAATGCGGATACTTGTGGACGAGCCCGATAAATAGATAACACAATATACTAAGTATCATGCATGTAAATGTTAGTCAAACTACCTAGCTTCCATGTATTGCTCGTAGGCGTAGGCGAGATACTGACAACACATCACTCTACAAACTGTCGCAGGAAACTCGAAAAACTAATTTAATCGAGATTAATAGTAGAAACTCGTAAACTTCGTGGAAACTGGTAAAACTAATCTCTTAAAACTGGTAAGTGGCGTCCAGTGGAATTTTTACTTCCCTTTGAGCCGCCTATTTAAAATTTCTTAAGATTGAGTTTTTTATTATCATTATTATTATTCCAATTAGTTGTTGTTTGTTGAACGATAAAGTCTTCCCTTAAGTTTTAATAATAGTCGATAATAGGCCGAAAGTTAAAACAGCCATGAAGATAGGAATTTTTCAACAACAACGCTGAACGTGCAAAACGTTTTTCTTAAAAACATTTCCGTACAGTCACTGCACGTCAAGGGATGAAATTTCCTTATGCGACGCTTAATAGTACTAAAGAACGTAAACAATTGATGACCTTTTACTTTCTCTAAATTAATTTTGAAATATTCGTCTCCAGCAACATTTACCGTCTTCAACACTCTAATAGGTCAGGATACATGCCAGCTGTTTCAGGTGCTTGTTTGTAACAATATGGTTTGGAAAGTAGACAGAGAAGCTTGAGAAAAAGTCGGCTCCTTTGAGCTTATAATTGTTACTTGACTGTTTCACAGGCTAACTAAATTCACTCCAACTCAGTTAGTGTTTCTATTTTGTGCTATCCTTTTTTCGAAATTTATATCTATGAGAGATGGGATTGAGGACTGGACAAGAGAAAACTTCCTTTTCATGGTGGGAAAATGATCGCGTAACACTTCTTTTCTTTCATCACCGAGGCAGGCACTAAAGACGAAGTTGTGCCGCCGAAGCTTTCAAAAACCTGTCCCTATTGTACAAAATACTTACTAGCATATTTAATTCATTTCATTCAAATAGTTTTATTTCCTGAGCACTTATGCAAATTTTCGCCCTCATGTATTTATGCTTTTAGAAAGAATAAATGACAAGGAAAATTAGTCGCGGACAGACCCAACTTCCCTGAATGTTCCTATATTGCAAAAAAGAACATAACTTGTCTTTAAAAAAGAGTTCTTTGGAAAAACAATTTATATGTATATTTTTTTTTCAGCCATGACTCTAAGAATAGTTTTCCGTATCTCCGTTCTGGTTCTCGTGATTTACAGCGCAGTAACTCAGAAATGCCCTGCAGGTGGAAGATCTGAGAGCTCCATCGTGGGCTGGATGTTACGGGGACACGTGTACGACACTCTTCTCGCTGAACTTCCGTTTACGTGCGTATTCAAGTGTCGCGAAGACAATCGATGCCAAAGTTTTAACTGGGTTATCTCTCTTCTCACATGCGAGTTTAACAACAGGACAAAGGAAGCCAGGCCTGAGGACTTCATTCCAAACCCAAACAGATCTTACTATCGACGTGATTTAGAACGAGGTGAGCTTAGTGAGTGGGCATAAAGCATAACCTATGCGAGGGTAAAAGTAAACTGATATAATAAAGAACTGCTTTTGACCTTTCAGTTCCACTCGGCTCTATTCAAGAACTACCAGCTGAGTCTTGTGACGAAATAAAGAGGAGTGAAGGGCACGCTGTCAGCGGGAAATACTGGTTTTCCACAATAAAATCTGGTACATCCGTTCGGGCTTATTGCAATATGGAGACCAACGGTAGGTTAGGTCTTCGACTGACAAAAAGTTAGCCTGGACCAGGCTCGTGTCCCTTCGTACGACGATTTTATATTATTAACATTATGAGTAGTATAGGGCGCATAACGTAACCTACACCACTTGAGAAGCTTTGGAAGTAAAAAAAGGTCGGTACGAAACCCAATACAATAATCCTAATATACATAATGATATGAATCTCTCTACTTAAAAGGCCAATTTAGAATATTATTAAATTCTTATACTCTGTAAAACCTACGCAAAGACATGATGATATAATTATCTCTACTAGAACCCTATTTAGAAATTCTTCAGTTTTTATACTCTCATTATCTCTTATAAACCTAAACGAGGCCATCATTATGTGGTTATCTCTACTCAAAGCCTATTTATTTAGAATAATATCAAACTCTAATACTCTATAAAATCTAAGTAAAAACCATCAGTAAAATACAGGTTATGCAACACTTGTGTTTCTGGATTTCTAGAGAAAAAAAAACTCTAAAATCTAGTGTCCTTAGAGCCTTAACTAAGCATTTATCTTAAATGTTCTGGCAATGTTCAAAGTGTTTGAGATGATGGACTTCTGCATCCGCTAAAGTACGCAACGTGCTCTCGCTCCTAGTAGCTTCCTCACCGACTTCTCTAGATGTTTAGAGTAACCACCCAGTACGTCAATTATTACCTTGTACTGTTTAACCCTGTAACCATTGTATCTCTGCTTCAGCTCCCACATCATGGGCCCATACTTGAGTGTCTTTTCCTCATCTTTCTTGGCTCTACTCTCAATACATGGGCAGCTCATTTCAATTGTGCAGACTTATTTCCTCTCGTGGCTGACAAGTCGCGCGTCGATCCGATTTGCTCTAGCTTCGGTGTGCTCTGCATAGATGGGAATATCCCAAAACTCCTCACTCGTGGTGTTCTGGTATGCGGGTTTTGGCACCACCGGTGAGTACCATGGTGGAACCTCTTCTATTAACCCAGGCTCTCGCAGGAGCTCAAAAAAACAGAATCTTCAAAGCAGCATTATGCCATAAGTAGGTACTTGGCTTATGCCAGGGAGGAACATTCAGCTGGTACAACGCTTTCAGTTACCTTCCTTAATAACCTGCATAGGACTTCGCCGTCGGTGGAGGTTTGCGTCTTCTCCTTTGTGTAGAGCTTCGTAGGTGACAACGGCTCGTACAGTTCATACATGTCCGCGATGGTATATGTATATGTAGGGCATGTAGCCCAACCTTTTAACCATGCAAAGCAGCTGGTTATGCTTAGGCTTTCATCTTCCCATCTGATACGGAATAACTTTCCTTGCCACTTACTGTCTTTAGCGATCTCCAAGAACTGCTTCTCTAGAGATTTCTTCAACAGATTCCCAGCTCTTGCTGCAGTCACCACCTTTTCTTTCGTTATAACACACACGGGATTTAGGGTATCAAGCTGGAGTGTGATGTTGAGTTCTTCAGCGTACTTAACTGCTTCCTTTACAAGCGACTGGTGGCCCGATGCCATGGCGTGTTCCTCAAATTCTCTAACTGCTTCCACAGTCTGGTCCGAATTCTGATACAATTTCAGTAGCGATTTAATTTTAGTGATCTTGTACTCGTGTTCGACTGATCGCAGGCCTCTACCTCCTTTCTCCCTCGGTAGATATAACAAAGAAGTTAGGCTAGCTGGGTGCTTGCCACCGTTCTCAACTATTATTTTCGAGCTGCTCTGTCCACATCTCTTAACTCCGAAAGAGGCCAATGCTGTGTTCACAATAAGTACCGCAGCGCCGAGAGTGCATACTGATTAGTTGCCTTTACACGGGATCAGATAGGGGGCTGAACCATATAATAAATATCCTGCGTAGATACTCTTCAGCCGCACACGCAAGGGCCAGCCGTTCATCCTGTCGAACGTTCTCTAGCACCCCCAGGAATTTGTAGTGTTTTCCTTCCCCAAGAGCCTTAATGGTAGTTGTCTCGTCCATCTCATACCAGACTCGTCTAGCACTTGGGCTCCCCATCTTCACGTGTACCACTGAGCACCTTTTTTGAATCCAGTGGAGGCCGATATCCTGTACCTCTCCTCTAGTCTCCTTCAGCTTTCGGTTCAGCTTGCTCTCGGAGGCAGCAAAAACCTTCAGGTCGTCGATATACAGGAGATCGGTGACTTTGACTCCTATAGGCTTGGATAACCGGTATCCCTCCGTTGCCCGCAGGCACCACGCTGCTAGGTTCAGCCACAGTGTAAACAATCTAGGACACAAGGCGTTCCCCTGGGGTAGTCCCTTCATGAACCTTATTTTTCTGGAAGTCTCTCGCCCTTGCCTTGTTGTAGCTACTACTCTATTATTCCAGCTCGCACACAACTTGCTTATGACCTAAGCCAGCCAGATGGAAAGCCTGTGTACGTCAGTCATTGCGTATAGCCAATCATGGTCGTCGGAGTCGTAGGCTTTGCGCACGTCCATCCATGCCATGCTTTAATTCCGTTTGCGTCTCTGGCAATCCAGCATTACTGCTCTATCGATTAGCAAGTTATCCATCGTACCGAAACACTCTGATGTCGCTCTTCTTTGCTGGCCTTCCATCAGGCCATAATGTTCAAAGTGCTGGTCCATGGGTGCCGGGAGGCAAGATGTAAACCACTTATACATGTTATTCGGACAAGGAATAGGTCTGTGATTTTCACTCAGGAACTCGCCTTCTCTTGGAATGAGGGAGATTTTCCCTTCAGAAAACCACTCTAGGTAATCGTCGCCCTTACAAACTTCTTTGAAGCTCTCGACCACACCCTTGGGCAGGGTGCTAGCACGTCCGCCGCCGCCCGGTTAGCTCAGTTGGCAGAGCGCCGGTCTGCTGAGCGGGAGGCCGTAGGTTCAAACCCCGGCCGGACCAACACTCAGAGTCTTTAAATAACTGAGGAGAAAGTGCTGCCTTTGTAATAATAACGTCTGCAAATGGTTAGACTTTCTAGTCTTCTCGGATAAGGACGATAAACCGTAGGCCCCGTCTCACAAGCCCTTGCACATGTAATAAATCTGTGGGACGTTAAAGAACCCACACACTCTTCGTAAAGAGTAGGGCACGTAGTGCCCGGTGTAGTGGCCTATCTCACTTTCACACTCATGTATGGGGGCATCATCACTCATTCCTTCAGTACTTGTAAACTGCACCTTAAGCAGTCTGGCAAAGTCCCCCAACCAGTGTTGTAAATTATCCCTGAAAAGCCCTGTGGGGAGTGGATAATAAGATATTTACAATTACAATTACGTTTCCACCAAAAGTTAATGATTTTATCAGGCCCTGGCACACCCCAGTTGCGCTTCGTGGACAGGAATTTCACCGCTTCCGCTATTTCGAGAGCCTATTCGTCGCCTGCCGGCGGTGGTACTTGCTCGTGGATCGCGATCTTTACTTCCTGCAACCAGGCCGCGTTCTTATTCCCACACCCTCTCTCTCCCCACAGCTTTCTCC
The DNA here is from genome assembly GCF_958299795.1 of Porites lutea. Lineage (NCBI taxonomy): Eukaryota > Metazoa > Cnidaria > Anthozoa > Scleractinia > Poritidae > Porites > Porites lutea. The sequence goes on along the minus strand of NC_133201.1, from coordinate 51,771,688 downwards.
AAAACCCGCTCGCCTCTTCAATGTTTTCAAACATTCTCAAATCATCTCGAGCACGTTTTCCAGGATCTTTGTATCTTTGTCGCTCATTCTCTCGGTCCCTCTTAAACGTCTCACTCAAATTGGCAAACACTCTTCCAGTGACCGTGTTAAGCTGTTGGTTAATCATAAGCTCGACCTTTTGTTTCTTTTTTTTTTCTGTCAAACCCACGTTTTAAGTTTCAGAGCTCCGACTATTTTTTCTCCATGTAGCTAACCAAACCTGCCACAGAGACTGTTTTGCATTCTTTTTGGAGCTGAGACCTATTTTTCTTTCCTTTTTTCGTGATCTTTCTATTTTCTTTCAACCTTTCGATTTCTGCTTTCGCGAATGACAGTTGTTTTCTGATCTTCCCCGCCTCCTGCCAGTCGCGAATTATTTTAAGCTTTTCCTTTCTGTCCTACGGTTTGTCTGTCTTTATTGGCCCTTGTTTTTTCCATCCTTTTATCAACAAAAATGCGCAAACCACCGAGTAAAGAACGCAATTAGCTAACCAAAGAAAACAAAACGGGTTCTGCGTTGGTGTACCTCGTAGCGCTCCATTAATAACATAATCGCTTGGTTGATTTCTTCCAAGTATTTTGTTGATAGTGTTTCTTTCCTCCTGGTGTCAATGTCACGTTGGGAATAGTCTCCAGGGTAGGTCCTAACTGTTTCCATTATCCTGTTTGCTAGCTCTAAAAAAGTGCACCTTTCTTGATCACCGTTGTTAAACTGTTGTTCTTGGGTCAAGGTTGTATGCAAATCCGGTTCTGAGAAAAGATCACCATTGTCACGCTGTTGATTTTGGGTCAGGGTTGTATTCAAATTCGGTTCTTCCTGATCAGCATGTTTTGCTATTTGGCGTCCGTTGTTTAAGGACCCTTCCGAGTTATCTCCACCTCTCACCCCTTTTATTTCGTTAGTGATATTACTAGTTACGCTGCCTAAGGATTTTTCAAGTTGAGCGACTTGGTCTCGTAAATTCTGCTTTGTGAACCCCATATCTTCGTGCCCTATTTGATCCCATAGTTCTTTCATAAGTTCCATTTACCCCTCTCGTCTTCCATTATTCTTAACCGGCGGGTTCTTCTATTATTATTATTATTATTATTATTATTATTAGTATTATTGATTATTATTGTTATTATTATTATTATCATTACTAATTTTTTTCGCCTTTTCCCCCACTGTGGAAACTCGGGTCTCAGGCTAACGAAATTTGAGGTTACTTCTCCTATTTCGGGCACATACACAACTGTATCCTATCTAAGATAACACCACAGATTAATGTTACTGACTTATTGCTGGAACATTTTTATAGGGCCTCATAAAATTTTGTTAAAGCAAGGACTTAAGTTACACGCGAGGGAATAAAAAGTCTCAAATTTTTCTTTACTCCAGCCAAATAAAAATCTCACCAATGGTCCTGTTAAAACACCCTTTGTTCTTCCCATATTGCAGTTTAGGGATATGTGTTCCTTTTTCAGATGTTGACGAATGCAGTGCTTCTTCTCCTGTATGTGCCAGCAATGCCAACTGCTCCAATACTCGTGGATCGTATATCTGTGCCTGCAGGGCAGGATATACAGGCGATGGAAAAGCATGCCAGGGTAGGTTTGAAAATGTCAGGTTAACACAGAGGGTTAGGGAAGTCTTTTAATTTTACATCTTGTGGCAACAATGAAGAAACTTTCCTACCAACCTTTAATTTTATCCGACATGGTGGCCGTTAAGAACGGCTATTAACAACAGCCGTCGAATTTTTGTTTTCGCAGCCAAGTGAGATCATGCCGTGGGCTGTGTTTTGTACCTTCTCTACTTACTAGACTCGTTAATAGAAAATCAAAATAGGCAAAAAATCAACAAATGATGGAGAGTATTTGATATGGCCTGTGTAGAACGCCATGAACCACTTTAATTATACCCAAAACGTGAAAACAGCTACAGAAAATGCAGTAAACAAAAGCTACATGTAAGCCTACCGGGGTGGCCAGAAAAAAACCTGTCCCAAACAACTTCGTAGGGGAAAAGACAGGAAATTTGGGGTGGGCAAGGCACAACCTACTTCGCTGGCTATACTATAGGTGCGGTTACACACACCATGGTAAAAGGCATGTGCCACGTCAACAAAGCCGTAGTAAATTTTAATGTGGGTTTAGTTGACGGTGATTAAATGAATAATTCCTAAGGCAATTTAGACGATTTTTAAGGCTTCATTCGCCCTTTTTCGGTAATAATCGCCTTCAATCATGGCAGTTTTTCATGTTATGTTGAAAATTTATGGGTAATTTAGCTGAAATTCCAAATTATATATGTTAACCCTTATAATTTAGCGAAGTTACATAGCATTTTTTTTAAATCCTGACTTTAGAGCAAGATACGTTTTTTTTTTGCAATTGCATCAAACGGAAACTCGGAAAAAAATCCGAGCCCCAGATGAGATTCCAACCCATCATGATCTAGTAGGATGCTCTTACCATTGAGCTACTGGAGACTTGATGGCGAGTAGGGCCGAAATGTGTGTCTTTTACAGTTCAGCTGCATCCCACTTTTCAAATAGACACATACATACATCTTAATTGGCTCGTCCCCACAAGGCTTTTCAGAGTCAATGTTGCGGTAATAATATTAAACGCAGAAAGCTAAAACACAAAAAATAATTAACTAACTGAAGGAGGCATCCAGAAGAAGTCGTCTAACTTGACGCTTAAAACTTTTAACGGATTCTCTTAGCTTGAGCTCTGGTTGCAACTTATTCCAAAGGAACGTCGCTCTTATTCGACGGACCAATGGCCACTAGCAGTGTGGAAGAGTGGTATTATCAACAGTTCTGAGTTCCTGGTTGTCCTTGTGAAAACGGCCGATCTTTTAACGAACTTTGATGTTAAGTACGCTGAAGCACACCTAGTCATGCACTTAAATACTAAAACAGCAAGTCGAAGGTATAGCTGTTGTTTGACTGACAGCCAGCATTATATGCTAGGAATACAATATATTTTCACGAAATATCGTTCCTACATCTGGCCCAAAAACCAGTTCAAACTTTTGCCTTAAAATGCCCCTGTTACAGCCATCTGAAAGTAAAATCTTTCATGTCAACATCTATTTTTCTCTCAACAGCGAGAAAGAAACCCGTTTAAAAAATGCAATTTTTTTGCGGTCTCATGTTGATGTTAAATGTAGAAACCTGATTGGCTCTCTTGTCTTGAGTTTCGAAAAACCCTAGCTATTCACCACGTTAAATGTCGTGGGCAGTTTCCTTCTTTTTTTGACATAACCACAGATGCGGCAAGTTTATCTCAGGAAAGTCCGGTCACACGACCCTCGCCAATTTCCCGCGGTAAAAGGGTCATTTACCATGTAGCCTGTTCCAGGATCTAAGATAGTGGGGAGGACGCGAAAGTGAAAGGTGCGCGAAAAGGGGGTCTGGACGGGAAAAGGAAAAAGGAAGAGGAGAGAGAGCCTTTAATCATTTCTTTTACAAATCTATTCCGCCCCCTTTTGAGATAATTAGATTTCGGCTGTCAAAATGTTGAAATGTATATGAGTGGGGATCTTTCTCAAATTTCTCGCGCGAGTATTTCGCGCAGGGCTTATCGCTTCAGAGTGTAAAAAGGGGGTCGGTAGGCAACACACCACTATTACCTCGTACCAAATACTGCTTGTTCCAATGAATTTTTTCTTCTTACAGGTAGATTATGCTTTGCAGGGTTCTACGTTTAAACTAAGCAAATGCGGTTTTTACCGCTTTTTTCAGGCTGAGAGGTCGTGACACACATAATGATTTTTTTGCGGTTATTGTTTCTGGTCAGCATGATTTGCCTCTGATGCAAGAGCATTTTCTTTGACCGTTTTTGAAACGTAAAGTTCTTCTGTGAAAGGTTTAAACCCAGGAGTCATTTCATAACTAGGTTGAGTTTGATCGTCAGGGTGAACGAAGTCCTGAATAGCACTGTTGTTGTTGACATGGACGTTTCGACAACCTGTGCGGTAGTCATCTTCAGAGTCAAAATGAGTTGCAGCACACCAGTTGCTGATAAAATGCAAGAGAGGATAAAGGGGACAGAGAAGGCATCCCCAATACACACCCTATTCCATAGGTAATTCGTGTCG
>NC_133201.1:51752556-51765056 GCF_958299795.1 Porites lutea | reverse complement strand
ACACTTTGCTCGCCATTTTGAAAGTTACTGACACGAGATGTGACGTCATACTGTCAGGAGGACTGTACCACAGATTTCCTTGGAGACACCTTCCCGCCCCCGGCTAAGGGGTACCATTTCATGCACACCTACAGATGTTTAAATGAGGAGATTTTTGAGGGATATACATTTAACGGACTGAAATTCAGGCCAAATTTGTTTGAATTTCTCTTGTTTAATCGAAAGTCGATTTTTGTAAATTTAATGTAAAGAACACTCAATTGATTGTTCAAGCGTATTGATGTTTGTCTTATCCATCCTCAGGTTGTCCAGGAATGCTATTGAATTGCAAACAGTGTCATAAAAATGTTAATGAATTATTATACTGTTTGCACTTTAATGTATGTCAGTTTTCCCTATTGACTTTCAAGATGGGGTTAATGACTTTGATGTTGGCGTTAATGAAACTATATTTTTTTCTTCTGTTTGCCCAATGACGCATATGAATGCCACAAAGTTAAGTGTTATTAAATGTGGATTAAATGCAAAAATCGTTATTGAATCTGATTTATGTGCAAATAGTTGTATCTTCGCGCTAATTAATGTATCTTCGCACTATTGGTCGCCGTTTCACGCAAATGATTGCGTATTTTCTTGTAATGAACAGCAAAAGGTGTACTTCAACTTACTGACATTCATCGGAAGCAGAATAACACGTGCTCGACTTAAAGTATCAAGTTAGTTTTAAATTTTGCGTCCAAATGTTTTTCAGAAAAGTGGAAGAAGATCAATACTGGCCCAGTCTGCTTTGGAGCTCGAAAGGACTCATATGGGGCTTTCAACATCACAGAGCGTGGGGTCATTTATACCTTTAAACTCGTTCATCTTAATGGGTCAATTAGATGTAACCCCAAATACCCACCTTCTTATTGGGGATGTGTCAATCCCTGGTATGGAGACACGAGACTCCTTACTGTCTTAACGTTCAAGAACAGATCCGCTCTTTTGTTGGCAGTTTACAAGAACGAAACTTGTGGCTATCCATATAGAATCGAAGGTGTAGGTGTTAATGAGACCGAACTTCGATTTAATAATCTTCCCTCTCCAATATCTGTGTCTGTTGGAGATGAGTTTCAAATTTGGTACGGACAAGACTTAAATAACTGTTACGAAAGCGATAACAGAGGTCAGACATGTGCTGATGTTTATGCGTGGTACGCGTGAATTAAAGCATAAACAATATGCACCAGGGAAACCTTTAAAATGCAAATGCATTTCAATCTACTAGATTAAATTATGGCTGACATTTATGTTCTGTAAGCCCTGTTTCAAAAGTGTTGTCCGTTTATGGATATAAGCTCACAACAAGGGCTATTGAAACTAACTAGAGAACCGTGCATTTTTGGCGATTAATCGAGTAGAAAGAGAATCTTTAATAAGTAAATCCAATAAAGGCAGCAGTAAGAATTTAGCCTGTGAACAGGCCTTTGGTCGAGCGGGGAACTTTCCTTGCTATTTATTTCCCCAAACAGGGAGCCTGTTCACAGGCTACTAAGAATTGGGAATTTATATACAGAGGAACCTTGACATAACGAACCTCTATATCACGAGGTCCTCAGTATAACGAACGATTTCTTTTTTTATTGAGAAGTTTTGGATTTCACAAAGCTCTTGCTTATAGCTGTATACCGAAACATAAATTATTAGAACAAGCAACCTCTTTTCCAGTGTTCTCTCTCTTACCTTGAGAGAAAGAACCCTGGTTGTGGCTAGTCACGTGGCTCCCAAAATCTGGGTTTGCCTCAAGGGTGGGGTAGTACGTATAAAACTTTGTGTGATGTGAGAAAGACACAAAATACACTGGAGAGCGTGCAAACTAGTGAGGATTGATTTGAAGTATGTCAGTCATCCGAACAAGTTTATAGCCAAGGTTTCATTCATTCATTCATCAGAAATACAGCAACAGTATACAGAAATACATTAAAGATAATACACAATATTCCAACTAAGTTATTTACAAGATTAAATGTGGTAAAGGCAAGGAAGCCTATATAGAAGCCGGGGGCTTATAAACTATAGGCTTCCTGGAACTATAGGGTAAACCATACAAGTTAGGGGTACTGAATGAAAATTTGGATTCATTTTTTAAAGAAAAATAAAAGAAAGAAGAGAAAAAAGAAAAGAAAAGGTGTGCAGCTCAACAAAGAGTCAGTTTAACTAAGAAAGGTGTTTTCGACCTGAAAATGATTTTGGTGGTTGTTGAATCATGGACTCGCTCTTTTATGTGCATTTCCTAAACTTATATCAATTTCCTAAATACACTTTACTGCCTGGAGTTTAACATGAGCTCATATTTGCTCCAAGAACAAGCTTCTGTTTGAGCAAAACAAAAAGAGTACATTACTGCGCTTTTCACAACCACGCGAATTCTAAAGTTCAAAAGCCGCCTTCACAGTTGTGTTTTTCGCTGCCGTCAATATTAATTACGATCACAAGCAACTGACCTTGAAACAAAAAAAACCACAAAACGGATCGAAATTCACCAATCACAGATCACAAATCATGACCTTTTGAACCCGTTTAAGTAAATTTCTTTTTTCTGAGAGGTCCACCGAGTTGGCTTTTGATGAGGAGTCCATTGTAACAGGAACTCACATGACCAGCTGCAACAAGAGTTCTTTCTCGAGGCAAGAGAATGAACCCTAGGAGCGAGATTGTAGAATAATCGAATTTCTCAGAAGTTTCCCGTTATGTGCAACAAGTATTCGCAAAAGAAACGCAGCAGGTATAAAATGAGAAATGGTTATGAAGCCTGTCAGATCTCTTTGTTATATTTTTCTGTTAGCCTTTTCTCGCGAACATGACGGTGCAAAACGTTCAATGACATTCCTATCATTTTGCTTGTTTTTGATTGTTTGTTGTTGTTGTTGTTTTTTTTCACAAATAAAAACGTTGCATTAATTTGTTCAATCAATTTTTGAACAGAAAACAAAGGATTGCGCACTGTCAAGGAGCTTAATGCAGATAAACTGCGGCACCGTTGATTTGATCTCTTGCCGGCTTTCATGACCAGTTTCTCTACTAAAGCTGTAAATATAATGGGACATGGATCGTATATGCCCCATTTGCATCCTAATGTAAATGTATCACATATTCTTTCCAGAATGTATACTGTTACAAAGTGTTAGCACTTTTTACTTAAATAGTGGATCTTTTATCGTTTATGTCCAGTAGTCAGGGGCACCCAACGAGGATATAGTTCAAAACCACTTAACATAGCATTGTTGAACGTATTTTAGTATTTAAACGGTAGATATAGGCATATTTTTATCCCCTAAAAACTTTTCATCTGTTCGGATTTCCTAGCTGAAAGTCTAGTGATCCGAAAATTATAGGGATCAAAAGTTACCTTTTCAAAAATTTCAGCCAGGAAAAGGCTCCCGAAAATTCTAGGTGGCCTTTTTTAGGGTAAAAATCCGTTAAAAATGGGTGATCATACCATGCAGGCAAGCAAGAAATTTTACAACAAATGTTCCGAAAATTCTAGATCTCAAGTCGTCTTCCGAACAGATATTTTCCGAAAATTGCCGTTGGGTGCCCCTGAGTAGTTTAAGCTGTTTTCGTATTTAATTTATCCTTTTTCATATGTAAGCTGTGTTGTCACGTTTCTTTAGACTTACGGTCATAAATATATATATATATAATTACATGTCATAGAATTTGTTCATAACACTTCTGATCACAGACTAATGAGCCAGAGGGTATTGTAAATGTTTAGAACGCACAGTATGAATGCAGACTTCCAGGAACAGTTATAAGTTACAAGTTGTTTTGAAAACATAAATGCCATTTATGCCTTGACCGCTTTTGGTTGTTGAGTTCGATCCGCAGTTTTCAATGTCCCATTACGGATTTTTATTACACCAGGACCGGGTTGTTCGAAGCTGGGTTAAGGTAACAGGATTAGTGCGAAATTTGATCTCGGACATGAAAACTTAAAAAGCAAATTCAGTTTAATTCACTTTGGCCACAATTTGATGATTGGCTACACTAAAAAGAATGGAGAAAATCATCCGAGAGAGTCCTTTTGATGAAAAGAAAAAGAAACCCGGGTAAAAATTTAACCCCGGATTAGCACTAACCGGCGTTCGAACAACTGGACCCTAGACTGCGGTTTTGATCCAGCTTTAGCGGTTTCTTTAGGCACCCCATCCCCTCTTCAAGCATAAAAATATATTGTGGATAATTACACTCGCCTGAAAATACTTTACCTCTAAATAAACTCCGAATTGATAAATCGGACAATTATCGAGCAAGGATGAGGCAGTAGTGAGAGCTCTCGCCTCCCACCACCGGGTTCAAATCCCGGGGTCGACACCGTATGAAAGTTGAGTTTGTGTAGTTGGATGGTTTGTCCTTTGCTCTGAAAGGTTTTTCTCCCGGTTCTCCTGTTTTCCCCTCTCCGAAAAAACTAATTAACATTTCCAAATTCCAATTCCATCGAGAATGGTATAGACGAAGTACCAATACGTTGAACTCGTTATCTAATTATTAAAAAATGTGTTATTATCTTCGCAAAGAAAAACAAACTGAGAAAGATTTTGTTTTTCTGTATTATGCTTTGAACTTGGGTGAATTCTGGTTCTTAATTTAGTTGCACCTTTCTTTTAACCTGTAATAAGTAGCCTGTACCGACGGTGACACAGGCTTAACAGGGCAACTTTAATTACTTTTATTCATGCGCTCACGCATGATAATATAAGGGAAATTTTAGTGATACTTTATACTTTTATTGCCACTTTTCCTAGGAAAGTGCTAAGGCGTTTACTACAAAATGTCCACTAGGAAAGGGGGTACTTATTGATAAGAAAGTGATGGCGCTTATAATTTTATTTTATAAGTCAGTAAACTAAAACTTTAATTTAGCACTATAATACAAATAAAGAACTCTGTTAAAGCACATGGAAATATACATAATTGCTAATATATAACGGAGAAGAAACTGTCATTCAGGTTAATAGCCCGCGTTCGATATATTAAAATTCTAACATGACTCCGAGGCGTTAGGGTCAAAATTGCAGATTTTACATGTCTGACAATTGTCTGACAATTCCCAGAAGAGACTTGAGCTCAAAAAAAAGCAAACCAAATATAGAAAAATGACCAGAAAGCCTCGGATTCATGTTAGAATTTTAATATATCGAACGTGGGCTATTCTCCCGGTAAAGCAATCATGTCATGATAAAAAGTTTATATTGGGAAACGAGAGAGGATAATTACATAATTATGATATCCTAGGTATCGCTTATTTTCAACTACTTTGGCAACCAAATCATTGCCTAGTTTTAAACCGAGGTGGACTGGGTACAAGTTGGTTTATTATGGGATAAACAGCACGAGACCAGGGCTCCTCTCAAGTTTTGTGTCGATCGGGCTAATATTGAAGAACGTCTATATATCTCTTAGTAAATTTTGGAGGTTTTGAATGGCTGTATCTCGTTCAATATAGGCCTGATAAAAACCAAACTTGAGAATGCTGCTAACCTCAATTAGCTCTTTCTGACCATATGGGCCTCATGTTGTTTATCCCATAAAAAAAAGCAAAAATAACAAACAAACGGACTCGTACCCAGCCCCTCTCGGTTCGAAACTGGGTAATGCTAGAGCAATCGAGCGTGGTGAGATCGCGACTTAGAGGGAATTCGGTGTGCAGATGCTAATCAAATAAGCATTATCAGTCATTCGAGAAGTAGCGTTTGCGCCTAGCTGGTAATAAGTTGTTTCCTTAATAAATTGTTACCAACAATATTGTATGAATATAACCTGCACGGTGCGGGTTCCTCAGGTATTCACTCACGAGAATTTGAACTCACGCATGGATGACTGAACCCGATGCCACGCCAAGGAGTTATTTTTCCAAGGGCAATTGTTGCCTTAGAGTTGATAAAACTAAACTTAAACACCAAATAGTATCAAAACGATGTTTCACATAACTAAGCCTTAAGCCTGAGAGATTGGCGTGGAGGTGACTTTAAGCAAGTTAAGCTTCAACGAGCAAGTACTTCTGGCGCTCTGATTCTTATGTTTTATGCCAAAGCTTTTTAAATGAAGTTCTATTCCATTTGAAACTGTCCCAAATCTTTTTTCCTGTGACAATGGATAATGCCTTTACATTCTCCCTTTTTTTCCCTTTGTTTAAAGTACTTACGGTTTAGGGACTCCATTTTGCGCGTTAATTTTTTTTTCCTCTCTAGAGTCAACAGATATCGGTTTTTCGGATACCGCTGGGTAAAGCCTGCTGATCCGAAAAAATCTACCTGTTTGTGGAATACAGTATCGCCCAGAATGAAACGACATACGTTCGGGACCTTTTTAGTCGGCGAGGCAAAAATTCTAGTCTGACCATTCTTAACTCCAGAGAGTCAAGTTGAAATTGAAATTTCAAACAACCAATAAAAAGTCAAGATGGAACAATTACTTTGTTATTTCAACTTGTTACTTGACAGACATTGAGGTACATGTACACGTATAAGACCAACCAGCGCGACAAGAGGGCAAAAGTCTAGGTAAGAAAAAAACAACGAGTGTACTTAGTTTGTAGGTTTTGGATTGACGTACTTAAAGAATAGGTGATCCTAATATACGGGGCGAAATCCGCTCCGGGCTTCCATGCCAATCTTGTGGTGGTATCTCAAGCTAAAAACGTGCAAATTTGATATGTGAAAAGAAAGATAGAATTGGTTTTGGTCAAGGAAAATTGGTTGGGCGTTTATAATAAGACCTACATCTCTTAAAGTGCTATACTCCTTTATATGTCCGCCTAACACGTAAAAGTAGTGTAAAGTTGTTTAAATGAGACCTTTACACCAACTTCGTTTATATTACGTTGGCTTAAATCTTTTCTTTAAAGCGTATTTACACCAACTTTACGTTAGCTTAAATCTCTTCTTTACGGCGTATTTACACCAACTTTACGCAGGGCTTAAAATGTCTCTTTACGATACCTTAACGCATATGCGTAAAGGTAAGGTAAAGTTCGGCTTTACGTGGCTGAAATGTGTTGTAACGTTACATAAACGAGAGCTTTACGCTAGCTATACGCCACCATTACGCTAACTTAAATTTGCCTTTTCGTGCTGAGTTGTCTAGCAGCTACACAACCTACAATGGGCTTGTGAATGTCTTATGGGTGTCAAGAGCTTACTGGAAATAATTCCAAGCCCCTAAAACCAACTGTTTTTGTCAAATATCTTGTCAAAAATATTGGTTTTTTAAAGACAATATGGATATTTTAAAAAAAAATCCACTTTCATAAGACCCATTAACGAGGTAGAATAATATTCAATTCGTACCAACATTTTTTTTATTATATATGTACTGAGATTTACCCATTGAAAAGGCGCGAAATAAATTTGGTTCACAAGCTGGTCTAAGAACCCGACAGCCAATCAAATGGCGCGTATTGCTTTTTCCACGTGTGAGGAAAACGATACGTCCAATCAGGTGCTGCGTATCATGTTTTTTGACGTGTGAGCCGTAACAAGGTGATTTTCATTCAGCTGGCAGCATTTCACGTTGTTTTTAAAGAAATCTTTCGCAAGTGTTGAAGCTTAAAAACATGAACGAGAAAAGGTTTGTTGATCACGATACTTCAGTCGAGGATTACGTGGAAAGTCTCGAAAACAGGAATACGAAAGAGAAAACGAAACGAGATGTGAAATTGCTGGAAACGTTTTTGAGAAACGAAAAGAACGACGAGCGAGAAGTGCAAGACATAGAGCCCGCAGAATTAAACAAGCACCTTGCGGAGTTTATTCGTTCTGTGAGACGTAAAGACGGAGAGGATTATGAGCCTTCAAGTTTAAGATGCCTTGTTTCAAGTATTGAAAGACATTTGAAGAAAAATAATTATACTAAGAGTATCATTAACGATAAAGAATTTGAATTGTTTAGAAAGTGTTTACAGGCTAAACAAAAAGAGCTGAAGAAAGCAGGCCGAGGCAACAAGGACAAAGCCGCTGTGGCTATCACGGACGAAGAAGTCGATATACTTCACGAAAACAATTTGCTTGGAGTTTGTTCTGCTGAATCATTGTTGAATACTGTTTGGCTGAACAACACCATTCATTTTGGAATGCGTGGTTGTCAAGAGCATAGGGATTTGTGCTGGGGAGATGTAAAGCTTTGTAAGGACGCACAAGGTAACGACTATCTAGTTTACAATGAAAGACAGACAAAAACAAGGTCTGGAGTAGACGACTCAAACGTTCGAAAAGTTTCCCCGAAAATGTTTTCAACTGGTGATGAACGAGATCCTGTCGTGGCGTACAAAATTTACGACCGGAAAACATGATGGCTGACGATTCGCCATTCTACTTGGGAATAAACCACACGAAAACAGACGGCTCCAAAAAACACTGGTTCAAGTCGGCACCTATGGGTGTAAATAAATTAAACACTTTGATGAAAACAATGGCTTCAAAAGCAAACATCAACAGCGAGCGACTCACGAACCATAGTGCTCGTAAACACATGATTCAAAAACTTAATGACAGTGAAATTCCGCCAACGCATATAATGCAGTTAAGTGGGCACAAGAACGTGCAAAGCATAACAAACTATAGTAGCTTGAACCTAAATCAACAAAAAAACATATCAGGCATCTTAAGCCGAGCATCGTCGCAAACACAAGTAACTACTGCAACTAATGAAACTGCTGCTGCGAGCACTTGCACTAGTAAAACCCCGATGAGTTTTTTTGATGGAGCAGTAATAAGTGGAGGACAATTTACGATTGCCATTAATGCGCTTACTACCTCGCCGACCATTCAAAACAGGAGTTCCGTCACCGAAACCACCGAAAAAAGGTGGAAGAGAATCCGAATTGAGGAGTCCGACTCGGATTAAAGTTTAGAAATAATATTTTAACATTATTTGCTTGCTGTAATGTTAAATTTCTGGCAGAAATTCAAGTTTATGTTATAATCCTTGCATGAGTTTTTAACTTGAATTCATGTAACAGAGTTTTGTCTTGGTCTGTCATTAAAGACGATAAACAAGAATTAAAATCTCAGTATATATATAATAAACACAATACCACATGGAAAGTGCTTTGTACGGTATTTACGCACGAGTTGTTGACGTATCAGAAATCGAACGAGTGAGCGCAGCGAACGAGTGAGATTTCTGATACGTCAACAACTCGTGCGTAAATACCGTACGCCCGCACTTTCCATGAAGTATTCTCTATATATATCCTTTATCAGAGTGATTCGTGTTGAAGTGACTTAGCTAAGCATCAAAAAGTAATGAAAGTACTTCTTCGAAAATTCTGACACTTCTCAATACAGCAGACCAATCTGAATTCCATTTAGATTGCCTTATGTTTTATTCCAAAGCTTTTTAAAAGAACTTCTATTCCATCTGGAACTGTTCCAAGTCTTCTTTCGTGACAATGGATGATGGCTTAGTTTACATTCTCCTTTTACCCTCCCTGTTTTTTCTCAGTTGACACTTCTCGCGTGCATGTTTTGGAACTTCACTTTCTCTGTCGTTAAAATCTTTGCTTTAATTTATTGTTTCACTTTAGTATCTAGAGGTATCAATTTTTTGGAAAACCACTCGGAAAAAACTTGTTGATGCGAGAAAACCTACCTGTTTATTGAATATGATTATTAGGTAATGAAATTTCAAACGACCAATGAAAAAGCAAGGTGGAACAATAACTTTGTCATTTCAACGTGTTACTTGACAGACATTGAGGTATACGTATAAGTTTAACAAGTGCGACAAGAGGGCGACGTTCTAGGTAAGAAAAAACAAAAATGTATACTTTGTTCGTACATTTATAATTAGTAAAATTATGTACTAGAAACATAGGTGATATACAGGGAAAAATCCGTTCCTGGCTTCCATGCTAATTTTGTGGCGGTCTTTCAAACTAAAAACTCAATTTTAGCAGCTACAGCTGGTGAATGTCTTAACTAAAGGGTGGCAAATACTTACTAGAAATAATTTCAAAAGTCCCTATAACCAACAGTTTTTATCAGAATATCTTGTCAAATAATTTGTTTTCTTAAGAAAATATGGATCTTTTGTGTAAAAGGTGTCCAGTTTTATAAGACCCATGAACGATGTACAATTCAAAGTAGACAGACTGCAAATTATCTTAGTTGCTTAAAAACAATAACGTTGAAATCGTAACAACATTTTTATTAATTTACAAGAGTCAGATTCGCGTTGAAGTGTCTTCATGTTAAGCATAAAAGAGCAAAGTACTTCTTGGATAACATTGACACTTTTCAGTATGAAGTACCACCCTGAATTCAATTTAGATTGCCTTATTTTTTATTCCAAAGCTTTTTAAATGAACTTCTATTCCATTCGAACTGTCCCAAGTCCTGTTCCGTGACAATGAACGATGTCTTTATTACATTCCTATTCCACTCCTTTTTTTTTCTCAGTTGAGACTTCTTGCTGTTTTGAAACTTCATGTTTCTTTCCAGTTAAAATCTTTGCTTTAATTCAACTTTCACTCTAATATCCAGAGATATCGCTTTTTTGAATAACCACTTGTAAAAACTTGTTGGTGCGAAAAAGTTTACCTGTTTATTGAATACATAATTATTACGTAATGAAATTTCAAACGACCAATAAAAAAACAAGGTGGAACGATAACAATACAGCAGACCAATCTGAATTCCATTTAGATTGCCTTATGTTTTATTCCAAAGCTTTTTAAATGAACTTCTATTCCACGTGGAACTGTTCCAAGTCTTCTTCCGTGACAATGGATGATGCCCTTTACATTCTTCTTTCACCCTCCCTGTTTTTTCTCCGTCCATTAAAATCTTTGCTTCAATATATTTTTTCACCCTAGTAACCAGAGGTATCACTTTTTGGATGACCACTCGGAAAAACTTGTCGATGCGATAAAATCTACCTGCTTATTGAATACAGAGTTATTAAGTAATGAAATTTCAAACGACCAATGAAAAAGCAAGGTGGAACAATAACCAACTTTTTTCTTTCAACTTGTTACTTAACATTGTAGTACACGTATACGATTAACTAGTGCGACAAGAGGGCGACGTTCCGGGTAAGAAAAGACAAAAATGTATACTTTGTTCGTACATCATTTGTCATTTCTGAAATTATCTACTAGAAGCATAGGTGACCTTAATATACGGGGCGAAAACCGTTGCAGGCTTCCATGCCAGTTTTGTCGCGGTCTTTCAAGCTAAGGATTGGCAATTACTTTCTTGAAATAAGTCCCTAAGACCAACTGTTTTTGTAAAAATATCTTTTCAAAAAAATTGGTTTTCTTAATTAAGAAAATATGGATCTTTTTTGTAAACGTTGCCCAGAGTTAAAAGACCCATCAACGATGTAGAAGAATGTTCAATTCGTAACAACATTTTTATTCTTCATCAGATTGATTCGCGTTGAAGTGACTTCAACTTAAGCTTCAACATGCAAAGTACTTCTTGGATAATTTGACACCTCTCAGTACGTCACACCGCTCTGAATTCAATTTAGACTGCCCTACGTTTTATTCCAATGCTTATTAAATGAAATTCTATTCTTGCTGTTTTGGCACTTCATTTTTCCCATCCGTTAAAATCCAGAGGTATTGGTTTTTGCTATGACCACTTGGAAATACATGTTGATGCGAAAAAGTATACCTGTTTATTGAATACAGAGTTATTAGGTAAAGAGAAATTTCAAACGATCAATGAGAAAGAAAGGTGGAACAATAACCGACTTTGTTATTTCAATTTGTACTTGACAGACATTGAGGCACACGTTTAAGATTATCAAGTACAACAAGAGGGCGACATTCTGGGTAAGAAAAGACAAAAACGTATACTTTGTTCCTACATTTATCATTTGTAAATCATATACTATTATAAACGTGGGTGATCTTAATATACGGGGCGAAATCCGTTCCGGGCTTCCGTGAATTTTGTTGTGGTGGTTATTCGGACTTAAATTCAGTTGTTTAGCAGGAACTGGTTGTGAATGTCTTTAGGTGAGGGGGCAAATGCTTACCCCAAATAATTTTACGTCCCTATAACCATCTGCTTTAGCCAAAACTAACATATTAACCTTTTGCTGTAAAAATTGCCCACTTTAATAAACTTATCAAGACCCATTAAATTGACGACGCAGAATAAGATTCAGTTCTTACGAACATTTTTATACATCACAGTTTAGTACAAGTGTAGTGATTTATCTTGTGCATGCTAGTATTTTTACAAATATTTAAATCTGTCGATTGATCGGTTACTGGCATCTTACCCAGAGAATTGACCTCTAGAAGCTTCTGCAAGAAACCCAGTAATTTTCGGTTCATTTTGGCACTACCTAATAAGGCAAATGTCTTTCTCTCGGTTCAAATCTTTCCATCTAGCATCTAAAGCTATTCGGCTCATCACTACCACTAACGCCTGTTTTAAAAAAAATTCTACTTATCAGTTATAGAATGCAAAGTCACCAGGTCATGACATTTCCAACGACCA
>NC_133201.1:51725056-51750056 GCF_958299795.1 Porites lutea | reverse complement strand
GGAAACTCTTAGCACCTGTTAGTCGGTTAGCAACCTCGTCTACAGAAACCACTGGATTTCGGGTCTCTTAAGTTCTTTGTTTAGCTCCCTTGGGTCAATACAAACTCGAACATCATTCATCGTCGAGGGTGGAGTGCTCCTTTCTTTTGCCTGTAGTTTGTCAAACCTTCATAGTCCCACAACAAAGGATAGGTTTAGAAGAAACCTGGCATTTCTTCCCAGGTGGTTTTCACCCTGAAGTATTCATTTCAACCCAAAGCTCATAAACTCGAGTCTACAAAAGCATTACAAGCCAACAATGGTTTAAAATTGCCATCAACAAAAAGATACAGCAGATTGAATTGACGGAGGAGGGTTGTTTGTGATTTCCTTGTACAGCTTGTAGGGGATGACTGTAGCTTCTGCACCGGTATCTTCTTTCATCCTTTCCTCCTTTCCTAGTTTTCTTTCGAGTGCCGGATTCACTGACCCACCTCAACAGATACAAAATGTGTGTGCAATTCGTGATTAGACGAGGTATCATGTTCCACGGCTGCAACCTCTGACCCTTCAGCACTTAGTTGTTTGCACACTGGTGGAAAGTGTCCTTCGTGCTTGCATTTGTTGAATTTTTTCCAACAGCAGGGCAGCGAAGTGGCTGAGAAAATGGGGGCTTTTAACCACAAAAAGTACGGGAAGGAGTAGTTGTCTTTCCTTGAAACTTGTGTTTTTAAGAGCCTGTAGTGAACGTTCAGTACCAACAAGTAAGGCTGTGTTAAACTTTTAAAACTTTTGGAGTTCGGCTGCCTCGGATGTAAGTCAATTCTGGCGTCTGTAGAAGTTCACTTCCCAATTCGTTTGACAAAACTCCTCCCACAGTACCTACTGCTGAAACTAATGAGAGAATCTCAAAAGTCGCTAAATTCGCAAGTTAACGAAAGTCGAGTCTGTTCACGGCAAAATTGTCAATCCTCTTACCTCACCTTCCTTTTGCCTACTCCTGGTTTGGCTGATTAAAAACCAGTTGCTTATAAATAACATTTCTAACACCCTGGCACAGTAGATCCTTCCACGGTTTTTTTCAACTTTACATATAGAGAGCATTAAGGGAATATCCATCGACACTTGAGGGAAGGCATTGAAATGAGGTCATCTACCAGTTTAAACATGATACGTCAAAACAGAGCGAAGACATAGCTCTGCAAAGTCGCAGAATATACCAGACGTTTGTGTATGGTGGGGGCACGAACACATTTGTTCGGTCAGCGAAACACATCTATCCCTCGAAAGCCTCGAAAGCGAAGCCGAGGTCCAAATGGAAGGAATACACGTTTATTGCAAAGCCAAGGGCTTCTCCTCAAGGTTGAGTTGTTGGTGCTTATATTTCTTCGTCTATTCCATTTCAAAGACCAATGGATCTCTTTGAATGCCTTAATGGAACTCCTGCATGTTTTCCATTTAAAATTAATTTTAAGAATTTAATCATAACGCTTTAAACACTAGAAACTATAGAAAAACAGCAACACTGCTAAAGGCCAAACTGGATTTTGCGCAACGTAGATTTTAATTTTTAGGTGCATGCCTCGATTTTTTTTGTTCATTACCTTGAAGTTTAGGGAAGCCTTTTACTATTATTACTTGTAATTTCTTTGTGCATGTTTGCTTTTTAAAATATGTATTTTATTTATATGTTTTTGTAATCCTTATTGTAATTATTAGTTTTTTAATTCTTAGTCAGCAGGGCCCCGTTGATAACAGTACTTTGTACTGAAGGGTCATAATGGATAAATTATTATCACCGTTATCATCATTATCATTGTTTAACAATAGCGAAGTACTGGTACTAGTACGATATGACATTATGAATTTTCAATCAATTTGCAGACATCTAGCAATACCGCACATCTTGGTTCTGTGCACAGTGCTTTCGCTCTTCTACTTGCCAGAAATAGACAGCCTTAGAGCAGGAGCAAGTTGGGCACGTGGTTTAAAAAAGATTCAGGATAACTTTCTAAATCTAGCTGACCCGATTCGAATGTTAAGTACAGGTTCATCACTGACATCAGTGTATGTAGGTGGTACTGGATCTGGTGGAGATCTGGTGTAATTGGCTCGATTTCCCAAATGGAGCAAGGAGAGAAAGAAAAAGCAATGGAAACACTCAACATCGCTATCGCAACGCTAGCCGTGTTCGACACAACCCAAGCAACAGTATCCCCTATCGCGTCTGGACTGATTGATCAGTTAGTAAAACACAAGGGAAAATTCCCTCAAACAATCAGTGGATTTAAAGAGTATAACAAAGTAGTGGCGGAACGATTGGTCAGCGGTAATGCAGATGATGTTGATGATATTATTGATAGTGCAAAAGCATTAAAGAGAAAAATAGGAGAGTTTTTTGACAACGAAGTTACTACATTTATGAAAAACACCCAACGATATCACGATCTCGTGACAAGTCTCAAAAATGCAAAACGGTGGGCAAAGGCGTTAAAATGGGCCGACACGATAAGTGGGCCTCTCTTTGATGCCGCTAATGTTGCTTTTTGTGGCTGGCAATTGCATAACGCAATCAATGATGAGGACTCTCCACCCGAGGTGAAGTCTTTGAATATTGCAAGTGCATCACTGGGGGTGGCCAGCGGAGCAGTTGGAGTGACAGCATTCGTTGTGGGGGCATTGGCAACGGCTGGAAGAACACTGGCTGCTGTGGCAGGTCCTGTCGGCGCTATTATAGGATGCTTGCTTTCGCTTGCAGCAATCATCGTCGACTTGATTAATTCTGTGAATCCTTACGGCACAGTAAAAGATCATCTTGAAACAATACAGAAACTCAAAGAAGGTTCGCTGTTGTATCTTCAAAACTAAGTAAACATCACCCATTAAGTCACTCCCGCATTCAAGCAAAATACTGGCTTTGACACCATTTACGAAATTAACCAGGGAAATTTGATACAAGGGATGCGTACCAAGTCAGTTCAACATATTTCCGGCGTTGATGATGATCCAAATATCATGTTTAAGGCTACAATCAGTCCAGGTCAAGAGAACGGCTACCTTACAATGGGAAAGAACCGAATGTTTGACAAGTCAGAATATGGCAATATCATTTTCAGGCCAAAAGGTATAGTTCCGATTGGATATGACTTCTATGGGAACATAACAAAACCCAACGGAAAGGGAATGACGGTCGTTGCTAACACGGCTATGGTCGCCGAGCTCTTTTGGATAAGTGGAGTTAATATTGACACTCGAGTAGCAAACGATGAAGAAGAGAGAAACCCTGATAATGTTGTGATTGGAGAAATGACAGGCCTTGCGTACTCAGATCATTCAATCAGAGTTGATACAGGTGCAGGGGACGACTTACTCCAGGTTACAGGAGTACCTTGCAATTACTATACTTATCACCAGAACTGTTTTGGGGGTACACTTGGTACAGGAATCAATACATTATCATTTCAAGGGATGAACACAAAGAGACTTGAGTTTCCAACAGGCCGAACTGGTAGGGCGCCCAAAATTCTCGTTGGTATTAAGTACGATATGAGATCCACGGGGATGGTACCAAGCTCCGAAATTTACTTGAGATTGAAGGACTCACCAGTAACAGAAAGGTCACAACTACACGAATACAGAATCGGCTACGTAACCGGTGTTAATGTATTTCACGGTATGTATTAAACTTAATCAATGTTTGGCACTGTGAAACAAATGACGGAAGAGAGAGATAACTCGAGTGAAAATTCAAGAGCTAGAAATAACCCATCAGAACCCACTCTTCGCCAAAATGCACCATCGTAATTACCTAGGATTTGATAATGCCAAACCTCGCAGCTTAGTAGGTAAAGCAATGGTAGATCTCATCCCATAGGGGTAAACAGATTTCTCTCTTTGCCCCGTGGTTCTCCTAATTCCTTTACTAGTATTGTTGCGGTCATTGGGCTTTTAATGGTTATTTCTAGCACCTGATTTTGCACTTCACAGCTAATTCTCTATTCCATCATTAATAATGTTCGCTCCGACAAGATGCTAGCGCTCAAAAGGACAGCTTCTCAATCTCCCAAGGGAGACAGATGTACCTTAAAAACTCAGTTGGTACGATCAAATGTTTAATTAGTTTTTATTATTTCGCAACACTCTTACTTTTCTTAGTTTTCTTCGGCAGAAATTGTTTTCAGCAACTTCCATTTGGCTAAAAATCAGCACCAGAAAGTTTTTAAAAAGAGAATGTAAATGAGCAAGAGTGTAACCTCGATAGTAGGGCCAACTTCAAGTCACTGTCAAAAATTGTTAGATATAACGAGGTTCCCTTATATCGAGGTTCTCTTCCATATTTTTTACTATTACTGGGGCGAAGAAAATCGTTCGTTATACTATACTTCGTTATATAGAGAGACGTTTGTTATATCGAGGTTCACAAAAGGAAGACAATGAATGACTGGAAATTGCTTTAAGAAGGTTGATCGGAGAAAGAACCGACAAAAAGCAATGGGCCCCTCCTCAGACTAGAACATTTTGATAAGTGATCAATCATCAACAGAAGGTTATCTAAAACCTGTCTAAAAAGACTGTACTTCTTCCCTTCGGGATCTTCTATCAGGCAAGAAGGAAAAGATTGGGGCCAAGTTGAAAAAGAGTCTCTCTGTCGCTTGAAGAAAAAATGACACATGCGCCAGTTCTTGCTCAGTACTGCTCAAAAGAGCAAACCATGCCATCTGTAGACGGCTATCGTATGGGTTTCCAGCGGTCAAAGACATCACAGAGTTTAAGCAGTGACCTACGCCAACCAGAAGTTCGCCATTTTTAAATTTGTAAATGCCTTGACGCTACCAAATCTGTAGTACTTAGTGACCTTAATCTTATGGAGATGATTAGCCCAAAAAATGTGGTCAAAGTCGCGGCTCAAGAGTGCAAAAAGTCCACTTTCGGTCGACGTGCGTCGCTCAGAAACGTCGCTGCTTAAACTCCCTAACGACACCTTGTGCAGAGTGGATTCATCGGTTCATTTGATCTGCCATGATCCGAGTATTTTCGGATCACTGATCCTAATCCGGATCGTCCCAAAGGAACGCACCCTTAGTTTGGTGCGGCAAAAGCGTTAAGTAGAACGTTTGCCGAACTTAGCTTGGGCGCAAAACATGGTGCGCCGTCTGAATCAGATGTCGCGCCAGTGTCGCTCCGAAGTCGAACTTATTCAATTAGGTTCGGCACATAAAACGTACGGCGTCTGAACCAGGCCTTAGTGACAGGACAAATATATGGAGGTTTTTAACATCCATGTCGTAATGTATTCGAATGGAAAAGACAGGAATTCGTCCTCGTCGTTGACAGCTTCTCGCAAGATTGTGAAATCGGAGTACTACTGTCATCTACCTGCTAAGGAATGATCAGCCAGATAAAAGCCATTATCGCGCGCCATATGAAATTCCTGTAATCATTCGTCCCATGTAAGGGAATTCGGATTCCGGAATCCGGGAAATTAATGCCGGTGGAATCCGGAATCATGTAAAATTTTCCTTCTGGAATCCGGAATACAGCTCAAGGAGTCCGAACTCCCACTAACGGTTGGAATCCAGAATCCAGTCTTGGATTCCCTTAGATGGAGCGAAATTATCTTCCACAATTAATAACCATTGAATACTTCTCCTGGCCTCCTCTCTTCGTTTCGCTTACGATACTACTGGGGAGGATGTCTTTAAGTGGTTTTTATTAACTTGTCAGTACGAAAACGGCTTTTCCTTGGCCCATGGGCTTAAGTAAAATTTTAAAATCAAATAACATACTTTGCGACGGAAAACATGTATCATCCATCACATTTTAATGCAAAGACCAAAACTACTTGATACTCTATATACCAATAAGCAAATATCTTGAAATGAAAAGTTCAGTTTGCTCTAATTCAACTTTTCTTTTTATGATAACTTCACAGTGAGCAGAAAATCGACTGATCTCATCACGTAAATGCTGATTTATTTTTTATTTTACAGGGTCTCCAATGGATGACGAAATTGCGATGGGAGAGGACAAGAGTTGTGTAGTGGAAAACGATGGCGGAAGAAACAATTATGTCATCTATCTGACCAATGAGCACGACTTTACTCATACGATAATTGATGAATCAGAAACACTCGGGCAAATTTACCTCGTTAAGAAGACAAAATATGGTAACGGATATTATAAGATTTCCCCTGACGATATTGGTTACGATGAGGAAACGCAAACCATAGTGATCTTTATGAAAGACAATAATGGTCTAAGGCATACGTTCACTGGGAGGATTATTATCAAACGAACAAAACCAGGCGATGTTAAAGAGATGAGGCTTTATCTGGCTGACCCCGAAGGCCAACCACAAGTTAAATGCAACATTAAAAGCTTAGATGATGAAAACCTTGACTGTTCGTTGAGTTATACACTGGGGCATACCTCGATTAACAGAGGAATTGGAAGTCGAAATCATGAATGGTATATTGATGATCGACCTGTGCCAAGCGTCCCGTTTCATTATCATCTGAATACCAATTTAAAAGCTGATCCGATTCCTGGCCTTTGTGGAGACTTTGTTATCTCGTTTGGTTCTTTTAGAGGGGATCGTCCTTCTAGTGGAAGTAAGGAATTCTCTCTGCAACTACCAAAAAATTCCTTTATCGCCATTGATGATGAATTGATGGACTGGGTTAAAGACTGGCGGGCACAATATCTTGTCTACTATCTGAGGTCAGAAAAGAAGCTGGTGTACGAACATCGTGTGGGAGATTTAACAGATGCATCGTACACAGTAAAAATTCATGTTCCAGAAGCAAAACGCATTGTATTCGGGACAACTGGAAATCATCAACTTCTTTTAGATCTGAAGCACGATGATAGGCCAGCAGTAAATTTGGGCAGTGAATACCTAGGTTTCACTTCAAGACCACTTGATGATTACACATTTACGGAGAATTTCGATGATGCAAGCCCACAGCCCAAACAACTTGTTATTGGAGTCCCTGCGAAAAAGGCTACACAGAAAAGATGGAAAATAGTGTTTGGCAAAGCCAAAACGTACGCTGGAGAAAAACTAGAAACAGAAAACCGAGAAGCAACAGGCGATTACTCAGAAAATGCATTGATTGTGAGTGATACTCTTTGGGCGTACCTTTCAGGAGATGGAAATGAGGTGCGTATAATCTTTAGACCGTCTAAAAGAAGGGAAAACAGCTGGAAGGTTACAGTCAAGAAAGGGTCGCAAAGAATCCACCAAGCTCGAGTTGATGGGGCAAATACCCTTGCTTACCATGAGGGATTGGTGAGAATCAACCTTTATGACCTTGTGAATGGAGAAAAGAGAGAGTTTGATCTTTATGAAGTCTGGAAGGAAGAAATGAAGACCCTTCGGAGGGATATCATTGATGAAGCTAACAGGTGCCGATAAATAAGATCCACTTAGACCAAGATAAAAATGATGACCAAGCTTTGGAATTACTTTTAGCGAACAACAATCGTTGCTAATGAGTGAACAAAAGCACAATTTAATTTACTTTTGGCGAAATCACAAATCAGAATTAGAAAGAACACTTTGGAGCAACTGGAATAATGACAATGGATCTCAATGATTCTGTAGTCAATCTCAAAAGTGTCATGGAGATGTTACATGAGTTCAATAAAGTTTTTGAAATCACTGGGTCAACCTTACAATCCAATTAGCTTTCAGAAGTGTGATTACTCAGATCAAATTGCACTCCACTCAGTTCAATTATCCTTATTAACATGAATTATGAATTGGTTATTGTTTATTTTTTGAAACGAGTTTTCACTTTCGATGTTTATTGAGTGTTACAAAAAAGGTATTGTCAAAATATTAAAATCACTTAGATCTGATTAATGTTTTAAATTAAAGGGATATTTTTTCGTGTTTACTGCATCATAGGTTAGTTAAGGTCAAACGAATATTTTATCAGGATGTAAAGGTTGCGTAATTCAAAGATTTCGTTAAAAGTTGTACTACTTTGTTTAGTTTTACAGCAACTTAAAGGTTTTCAAATAAAGGACAACCTTCTCTTGAAATCGGTGTGAAAGTGATTTAATATGTTTCCGTGGCAACCCTACCCCCATAAGAATATTGCATAGTTTGATATTTTTAACCTCAACGTAAGCTGACCTTGAAATCTTATAATTCTCAGGCGTCTTTTCCACTAATGTACATTTAAAATTTTTTCCCAGAATTTGCCTATCATATATGTAGTTTTAACTACATATGTAAAAACTGATGAAAACGTTAAGTCAGTGACCGTCGATCAGGAATTCGACACTTGCCACACTCTGTAGGTCGACAACTTTTCATGATTTTCTTATTGTAACCTGGCCGTTGATATTGTAAAAATTTTATATGCAGGCGAATACTTTGAAATTGCTGTTAATTGCTCTCCTCGTGTTAAATTAATGCAATTCACAGACCAATTAAGCTTTAAGGCGAAATTGTAGAAAGAAAATAATTTCGCGACAGTAAACACCTCGGAAGGTCCAATGACAAGCGTTATTTTGCTCCAAGAAGCCGGATTTTCTGGTCACTATAAAAAGAAGGTGCCATAAAGAGATTAAGAGAGAGGGTTGTAAGCTGGCATGTAGTGAAGTTCGTAACGAATAAAAGCAGTTAAAGAACAAAGAAACCTCATCCTTTTATCGAAGAACCTTCTAGCCGGCCACAAAAATGTTCCTTCACAAAAGTGCTTTGCTTCATTCATACCCGTAATTGTAATTTCTGCACGTCTGATGTATTCCGTTTATCATCACATACACAACTTAAGCAAAGAGTAAAATGAGTTTAGTGAAGGAATTCACATTTATCTAGGGTACTCAGTAAAATGATCAGTAATTCTAAGCTTGTTATTCTTGCTGGGTGCTACTGGATATGAGTAGCAATGCGGTTATCTTGGGCACATAGCGTGTCTTCCCCCGTCTACAGGCAGCGAGGCACCCGTCATGTATGACGCATCACTTGACGCCAGAAAAGCGATCACGCTTGAAACTTCCTCCGCATTTCCCGGCCGGCCCAAGGCGTGAGTTTCTTTACATCGCTCTAGAAACTAAAGCAAAAATGCTAACTCTTAGCGAAATCCTAGATAATTGGAAATTGTTCGTGGATCACTCAAAGGTGTTATGACATTTGGCCTGGTTTATTTCAAAAACGCTTCTATGTTTATAAGAGCCACTAAAGAGGGCCTACAAAACGGTCTTCAGGACCTTAAAAACGCGTCTAGAAATTCTTACAGAAAAGAGCGTTACAGTGCTACTTGTTATAAATTCATAAACTGCAACTGCAAAATTTGCTCCTCATACGTATCATATGCAATCGAGGTTATGACGTGTCTCAGATAATACACAATGACATCAGAATAATTATCAGTTAAATGCATAAATAAACGGTTCAATAACAATGTCATTTTTCAACAAATGGAACGAAACACAAAATAATATAACGACGAGAATATAAAAGTCTTCCAAGTCCCCGCCTCTCCCCTGATAAACCCGGGAAGTAAAGGAAAAAAGGAACAGGGTTAAAAGAGATCCCAAACACTTGATACAATTGCAAATATTTAACTCGAATTGTACTTTTGGCCAAAAAAAGAAATTAGATTTGAAAGATTTTACCACTAGAAAATATTACAATACAGTCACACCCTCTTAGTACGGACACACCAGGTACAGGGGTTAGTGTTTGCGTTGCAGAGACATCCATAGAGCGATTTTCATATGACCTTGAAATGAAAACGCGCGAACAAAACAGAAACAACAAACGAACGGAAATACAGCGATTTGATTGGTTTATCGAACGGATTCAAACGCGCGTGGCTTTTGATTGATTAAGCGAACGCTCGGTGAAAAAACTTCATGCCCGAGAACATTCTAGAAATCAATCGATACTTCGCTTTGATGTCACACTACAACACGACTGGCCATATTAGGGTTTTCTTTGCGGGAAAACGAAGAGTCCATGTTTTGATCTTTTCAACCATTGGCTGATAAAACAAATAACACTTACCGAGACCATTTTTCAAGGTCATGGGAAAATCGCTCTATCATAAAAACAGAAGATGTATTCCATCTGTAGGACTAAGAAAACTCATGTCTGTTATATAAAGGCATCCGTATTATGGAGGTTTGACTGTATTACAAAGATCATGGAGCGCACTTTAAGAAAATCAGTGGTCAACGAAATTGCTTTCCTAGCGAGTCTGGGCAGTAAACTATACGTTTAACAGCAGACAAAGTTTAGATGTCAGGGCACGCAAAATTGAAAACGGCTTTAAACAGACTTCCCTTTGGTAACGCTTAAGTTGATGTTTTAGCTCTCGCATTTCCTCGTTCAATGAGGCTTTCAGGAGAGGTCAACACACCTTTTGATATTCTTCCTCGTTCATGCCTCCACGTTTGTGTATTTCAGTAGTAATCACTCCAGGGCTAAACGAAAAAGACAGAACTGAGAACAACAAGTATATTGCCGCCATAAAAACGTCATCTATTTATGTTTGTTTTGAGATATCTCCGAGAGAGAACCTTAAGAAAAAAAATTGGTTGTCTTACATCACTATTATTCCTGAAAAGAAAAAGAAAAGCTTACTTTGACATGAGGTTTTGGATATCTGCAGTTTCATCGGAACGTGTTTCATCATTTGGACCTCAAACTCCCCTAAACATATCCGCTAACTTCAATTAAGTAACGAAAAAGGAGAATAATTGTGAAAGTGATGATAACGACGCTCATCACGCCGCGTAAGATGATGATGATGATGACGACGACAACTTGCCTAGTTCCTAGGCCTCTTTATTCCGCGCGGCCAAAGCGTTTCGGGTCACGTGATCCAAGCGAAATTTAGAGGTATGGAGAAAAATCTTCAACAGTAAGACAAAAATGAGACTGCTCAAAGCATTGGTTTACAAGACGATATTTGCATTTCCAGGTTAAAAATACGCCGCTAAAAGACACAGATGGAAAGGGAAAGTTCAAAAGAATGCTTAGCTTTCTTCTATTGGACAAAGGGAGGCTCTTTTTTTTTACAAAATTGTCCTGCGAAAAATTCGAAATTCAAAACATTTCCGTCGTCGGAGCGCTTGGCCTGTTTTGAAACGCAATCAAGCAGCGAAGTTTTTGAAGAATTTGCAGGTACATTTTGTACTCTTTAGTCAAGAACAATTAATAACGTTTTTAAAAAGAGAATTATGTATTAGTAAATATTTGATCTTAGACGTTTTGTACATTTTGAGATCGGCTTGAGCGCCCTGATTTGATATTTGAGTTGAATAATTTTTTCCATGAGCTCAGCCGATTTTACTTGCGTGAACGGATCCGCAAGCCAAGTTTGTCTTACGCGAACTGCTTTCAAGGGTTAATTTATGAGTTTTTAAATAAAGTTTTTCAAGAAATAATTTCTCCGTTAGCTCAAAACACGATCCTGAGACTACAACATCCAAATAGAATTTTTAGCTTCTCACATTACGTGCATCACTTCTGCGAATGTCGGAGAATTTTATAGGATTTTTACTTTTAGGTTCAGTTTTTTGGCACTTTTCAATACGCAGCTAATTTAACGAATTTTATTTGAAAGTATGTTCGGTTTTTCTGATTATAGATGTTTCTGATTAGGTCCCATAGATGACTGTGTCCCTTTAAGCTCTCTATCTAAGAACCACTGAGCTACACAGTCTGCTATATGTTGTGTATTAATCGCACCACCCTTAGCGACTACTTCTGACGTTGTCGTGTCATCGACGTACTTCCAGAGCCGGGTGTTGAAATTTCCACGAAGACTTAGATTTTTGATCAAAATAAGGAACAACCAATCAAGGCCCTAGCTTTGTTCTCTGGGGGGGGGGGGGGGGGGCAAAGAGGTGAGAGAGCCCCACTTGGAGTAACCCCCCTTAGCTAGCTTGATCCCCTGAGAACGCCGGGATAGAACATCAATTATCCAGTAGAACTAATCTACATAAATTATCAACAAGTATCCTGTGGTCAATTAGATCGAATACTTTTTGATAATCGAATTGCTGATTGTCAGTGTCACGCCATTTAAAAGAGATCAAAATAAAAATAAAAAAACTTTCAAAGATAAAGTCCAGAATCTGGGAAATGAAAGGAGGTAAATATGCAAAGACCCTCCCCAAGATTCAGGTCAGAGGTAATTATTTCGTATACGAGATATTCGAAGAAACGTTTTACCTAAATTTATAGAGATTTGTATGGAGACGCTGTACTGTCGCAATTTGTAATAATCATCGCACGTTGTAATACCTGTCGCAATTTGTAATAAATCCATCGCACTTTGTAATGACGCCATGGTGGTGCCCATCCGGATGAGCACCAACATGGCGGACGGAAACCAACAGAAACATCTGTTACCGAGTTTTGCTACAAAAACGTGAGTTTATTCTTCGAAGAACTCATAAACATTAAAGTAATACATGAACTGTTTAGGTAGGAAAATTCCCTTCAGTCATTTTTTAACCCTACATGACAGCTCTATTGGCCGTCATATAAATGCCACGTCAAGCAAAAGCTTAGAAATTCAAGCGTACTCTATCACAAAACCAAGAAAGAAACCCTAAGCGACAAATTGTATGAAAATTAGTTTTCAGCCGCTCTAATACATCGTGAAAGTAAAATCTCTGTAGGATCGACAGTTTTGTAGCTGAATTTTAGTGACGTCATGTGGAAACCAGCAATAGCACAGCCCTGATCGCAGCGCTATGGCCGTCTCTCGCTTGAGCCCAGCTGTGGACCATGTAAACGAGGGCCTGTGCGGTGGACGAATTAGGTACCGCGCTATGCTGATTTGGGTCCAGCACCTTGACAACAACAGGCCTTAAGTAATCGTGCACGACACAACCCTTAGCGACCTTCTATAAACAGGCGGTAAGAGAGATCTGTCTCAGATCTTTTTTCAGATCCTCAACCTTCTTTTTCTTGGGTAGTGGGGATATATCCGGGTACTTCCAGATGATAGAAGACACTGTTCTTTTAGGGACGCATTAACTATACTACATACAGGGTAAGCGAGAAGTTCGTAGTACTCCCGCAGTAGCCAATTGGGTATGGTTCACACGCGTTAGACGGATTAATTCTGCTAAGAATCTCGTAATACGCAACCTTGACAGTACGTATACTCGGAGGTGCGCTGAGTAGGCCTTTCCCGATTGCGCTGAGCACTTTTTGAGCACTTTTTTGAGTTTGGAGCACTATTTTGCATTTTGAGCACCCTTAAGCTCTCTTTCGCACTTTGGGCAACATTTGAGCAATATTTCACATTTCGAGCAAATTTCGAGAAACATATGTCTTCTAAAACATTTTAAAGCAAAAACTGTGTGTCGCTCGCAACGAGAATCGTGTTCCAGGTCATAAATTTGAATAACTAATGATGTTGTCAAGAATAAAAGACCGTTGTCATGGAAAGGCACGTGGACTTACCCTCATTGAGCGTGAGAACAGAAGTTTCTGATTGGCTGATGTACCATGCGTGTGCCATCTCAAATTTCTAAATCATCAGATGCTAGTACTGCTGAATTTATTTACAATTCGTAACCGGCAAATATTATTGTTCTATATTCTATCAACCTTTCGTAACAACCTGTCGAATAGAGTACCGAAGTGTGACGTCACGTTACCATGGGCACGATTTGAGTGGTTCTAAACAAAGAACCATTGGAACCAACATGGCGGCCATATCGATAACTGCTCTTACTTCTTTCTTTTCTGGTGAGCCGAAATCAATTGAACGTGGCGAAAATCATTATAAGTCTGATCATATAGAGTATTTTCAGTATTCCAATGGAATAATTAGAGGATTGGTGCATGCTAGTATGAAGGAAAAGTCTTACAAGGTTACGGTAAGTAAACTCGCAAGTTCGCAACACTCGGAATCATCTGTTACAAACTTATGCCCCTTCTCTCCACTTTATAATACAGGTCTCTCTCCATGGAAGTGAAATAAAGTCTGCTGAGTGCGAATGTCCCCGTGGAAACTATAAATGTAGCCATGCCGCGGCACTCATTATCTATGGAATTCATAATCTTAACCGGACGGATATAGAATGCGAATGGAAAAAGCCTACGGCCCCAAATCAAGTGAAATCTGTGGAAGAGTTATATCCTTGCCCAAAGGAGTATAATTGTCTTAGGAGAGAAATAAACGAAGAGGATCGTTCCTGGTTCTACCAAGAACTAAAAAAGTACGGGAACTTTACCGGCACGTTGTGGCTTCTCTCTCCTGAGCCTGAAAAGAGCAACGTCCTGCCTGTGATTACTGTGGAAGAGATTGTGTTATCAGCGGAATTTGTAAACCATGTGGATAAGAAGAGTTACCTTACCGAGAAACTTCGCATGTCTGAAGACCAGCGTATAGCTGTAAATAAAGCCACTCTTGGACAACGAGATAACCCTTCCTGGCACATGATACGGAAAGGAAGACTGACGGCCAGTAATTTTGGTAGTGTTTTGAACTGCAAGAGAGTCACTCCATCCCTTATAAAGCGAGTGCTTGGCCAGTATGATTTATCAAGGGTTCAAGCTATTAATTGGGGCGTAATCAACGAAAATGAGGCAAAGAAAATGTTTCAACAAAAAACAAAGCTATGTGTAGAAGAATCTGGGATTTGGCTTGAGCTGTCGGGAATGCTAGGTGCCTCCCCTGATGGCTTGGTAGGCAGGAATGCACTGCTAGAGGTGAAGTGCCCATTCACCCAAAGAGACTGCACCATAGAGGAAGCAGTGTCATCAGATAAATTTTATATCAAAAAAAATTCAGAAGGGCACTATGAGCTAGATAAAGGACATGTTTACTGGCATCAAGTGCAGGGGCAGCTACATTTAGCTGAAAGGGAGATCTGCTATTTTGTTGTGTGGACAACAAAAGAAACCCTCGTTCTCCAAATCAAGAAAGATCCTGCATGGGTTGACAATCTTCGTGTCTTAAAGGACTTTTACACTAAACATATAATCCCAGCATTCGCTAATGATCTACTGTAAGGCTATAGACACAGCCGCTCAGCCTTACTTGATCTTAAAGGGAACCATGCATAGTTTCCATTCGTGATCAGCATTTATTTTTTCAATTGCAAATCACGTTCAAACCAAGAAATTGAGTTAGTGATACACGTTATTTCATAGTATTCCCAATGTTGTTTTAATATAGAGTGGTTTTCATGAAGGTGTGAAATGCAATGACAGTAATGCAAAATACCCATTTCTGTAAGCAGTGTAGCTTCACTATTCCACAATTTCTTTTATTTGGTTTTTACACACTAGCTTATAATTAATTAATACACATTTAACCCGAAAGCCACTCTTTTGTAGTTGACGTTTTGAATACAATTTGTAATTTAGTCTCTGTTTTCCATCCAGTGATCTTTATTAAGTTGCAAAAAGGTATCAACTAAACTGTAGATAAAACCTGTAACGGTAAAATCTTAACATGAAATAAATGAAGATGAATGTTGGTTGGAAACACTCACTTTTAGGTATTTTCTAACTGTGTTGTAAAAATTAATACTCCATGACCTAGCATTTTACCAAACACCAGACTTGAGACTATAGAAATTAAGCAACGGGGCGATGAAATTTGAGCCCCCACCTGCACCCACCCCTCTGGAGTTTCCAACCCCCCTACTGAAGGGTTATGGATAAATGGAATCAAACACAACCACGTTATGCTATTCACGCTATGTTCTAAATATGATTAATTTTTGTGCCTGAATAGCTTACAGCTAGGGATGCACATTTAATCTCAACTATATGTTATTGCTGTCACTTGATCCATCCATGACTGAAAAGAAATTCTATTCCAGGTCAACAGTGTCTCTAATTTCTCTAATGAGGGAGTGTTGCAAGTTTACCAATCCAGCACATAATTTCAAAATTTTTTCAGTGTAACATCTCAGGTATGGTGGAATAAAGGTTAGAATCTTAAAATCTTTGACACGTGCATTTGCTCTTTCCACATGAATTCTGCACCGTGCAATAGTCTTTGTTAGCTTAATTTCACTCTCGTTGAATTTCCCATTATATAAAAATGGGGGAATGTT
The DNA here is from genome assembly GCF_958299795.1 of Porites lutea. Taxonomy (NCBI): domain Eukaryota; kingdom Metazoa; phylum Cnidaria; class Anthozoa; order Scleractinia; family Poritidae; genus Porites; species Porites lutea. Next base: position 51,734,021 of record NC_133201.1, on the reverse strand, counting down.
AACAGACACACCAGTGGGAACAATATCAGCTATCAAAAAGCCTTTGTCAGCAAGTATCAGATCCCCAGATTTAAAATGTTCCAGTACTCCAGATTTTTCTACAATGGCTTTATCCGATGTTGAGCCTGGAAACAATTTACTAACATGAGTGATAACAGCATTTGGTGCAACTCCAATAAGTGTTTTGAAGGAGTTCATTCCCCTGTATGTTGAGTAAGTCAATTTCTGATCACTCATTAAACCAGGTGCTGCAATTTCTACATCAGTGCAGTCGATGACCATTTTGCACTGCCCAAACAGTGAAAAAGATTCTGGCATAGAGGTTCTGTTCTTCTCTCTTGATGGCACAGATTTTAAGCAGTCTTCATATAGTAGTTTGTATAGTACATGAACAAATGTAAGTATTATATTACTGATTGTTGCAGTGCTACAGTGAAAGAGCTCACCCAAGTGTAGGTTTGTGTAGTTCTGTCGCAATTTCATTGAGTTATAAAAACTTGATCTTCTAACAGGATGCTTTCAACCTTCCAGCCATAAAAATAATTTATTTCTGCTGAGAACCGCCTGACATAGTTCACAACAATTGAAAATATTTGCCTGTTTGGTAGACCTGTTTCCATACATATTACTTCATCTCTCAAGGCCATTACCGAATACATTTCTCTTTGATATTGCTCGTTTGACTTTCTGTCCTCCAGTTCCTTTCTCAAGTTTTCTACTTCGACTTCAAGAAGGACATTTTGCGCAGAGGCATTGCTGGTTTCACACTTAGAGGCTTCACCACTTGATGAGCACGAATCGTTAAGTTGCTTCATTATATCAGAAACCAGCACCAAGCCATTGTTATCTTCTGAAGTTGTCTTCTTCGTCTTAGCTAGCTTTGGCGTACGTGTTTCAGAATTTGGAAAAAGTTTATCGGCATTTCTTTTAAATACCTCAGGGCCATTTACTTTCAGTCCATCACGAAAATGGCAGCTACAAACTCGAGAACTGCTTCCCGGACTTTTGTCTTCTCGTCTATTAAAACAGATTCATTATTTCAAATGAACATTAATACACATTAAAAGCCGCTATTGTCAAGAGTAATTGAAGCTTAACTAGAACAATAAGAAGAATTCAATGGGTCAAAGTTCACTACGTAGCGTGTTCCTAGCGTGTTGGACCTTACCTTAGGAGCTTTTTCCACCAATTGAACTCACTAGGTTCTTTCGGAAACCTGAAAAATTTACATGTTTCTCTTTCTGATTGATGATTACAATCTGGAGCAAAACATTGAACCATCTTGGCCTTATCCTCGTTGCGTTACCCGAAGAGAGACGCCATATTGATCTTTTGTTTAGAACCAGCGAAAATGCTTCCATGGTAACGTGACGTCAACGCTTCGGTACTCTATAACACTACGCAAAATAGATTGTTGATTACTTCAGTAAAAATTGACATATTTACGAAAAGCTGAGAGGTAACTGTTCACAACTTTTAGCACTTTTTGAGCACTATTTTGAGATTTTAAGCACTTTTTGAGCACTTTTTATTCATTTTTGCCAGCACTTTTTTAGGATTTTACGAGCGCAATCGGGAAAGGCCTAGCGCTGAGTCCTCTTCCAATTAGTTCAGTTCTGCAGTAAAAACCCCAAGGGAGATTAATTTGTTAGTCGCGTGTTTTAATTGATCCTTGTTAAGTTATTAATTGTTTTTATAATAATACGTTAAGGTTCTCCCTTGGAGTTTTTACTGCAGAGCTAATTTGTATGTAAATGTGTGGGCTTGTTAACTCGCATAATTAACTGACTAACGGCGCCTAAAACGCTGAGACTTCAATAGTTAGTCGTTTCCTTGAGGTAGAACGGAGAATAACGGTTTTGTTATACTAAGTCAAAATTGAAATAGAGAGTTTTCAGCTCCACTTTGTGTGTGTGTTTTATTTATTTATATACATATACTATTTTTAGCGCTAAGCCGTTTCTCGCGTTGCTATGTGATCGCTTCTCTTATTTCTACTTTTTTTTAATAGACAGACCGAAAACTGGGCTAAAGTTACTTAGCAGGCAAGCGTAGGCAAGCCTATTGTGTCTATTGAATAAGAGAGCCGCTCATTAGATATGGAGGAACCCATTTATTAGTATGAAGGAACACAGTTTTTTGGGAGGGAATCCAGCATATATGAGGAGAATCAACTTTTTTGCGAGGGAATCCTACATATGTAATGAAGGGAATCCACTTTCTGCGGGGGAAATCCAAAGGGAATACACCAAAACGGCGTAAATTGCTGAAGCATAACTACTGGTATGGTTCTCGCGCCGGCGCAAGAGCTATCTGTGATAAGTGTGAACAGAGCCTAAATAACCATGGCAACGATTGGAAAGATGCAACGAGTCGCACCTGCACATTGTCTAGACAATGACGAAACCTTTCAAATTTACTCCCTTTAAATTTGTGCGATGCCGCCAACAGGTACTTTTCAAAAACATTAAAGGCATCGGTGCGAAACGTATACTGCTGATTCACTAACAGTTGCCTTGGGGATTGGGAATTGCCAAATGCGAAGGGCTGCGAAGCTATTGTTTCTTGGTCACTAAAGCATAATTATCATTACGGTGAGTTCCCCAAGCACAATTGCCCAACGGCCACGTTCGATATACTTAAATTCTAACATGATTCTGGTCATTTTTAACTGGTGGATTACTCGTAGCGTAAGGAACGCCGAGTTATTGTGGGCACTGCCTTATGCAAAAGTGTCACCCAAATGTAGAATGCACTTCGTAATTATTCGGCTGGCACCAAAGTGCCCGATATTAAAACGACAATTGACGTGGATCGATCGTTCCCAAACGAAGTGCTGAGCGTGCATTGTGCCCAGAGCTTTTGATGTTCTGATTTTGTAGCTTCCATAGGACTAGAAGTTGTCTTCATGTGGACTTTGAATGTTACAAACTAGCACTATGGCCAACTTTGAGACAGAAGTTTATGAACTTTTGAAGCTTTTAGACTCGTCCAGGCAATAAACAAGATGAAGATATCAGAAATTGCTCTTCGGCTTCCTAAGCGGGTCCAGGCAGCACAATTCTGCTGTGAGTCAAACGATATTTTAACTTTTCTTACGGCCCCACTACACAGTTTTTTTTTTTTGGAAAATATCATTCTGAAATGAAATGTGCCTGTCTCTTTGTTGAATAAAAACAGAAATATTTATTGTCACTGAATCGTAATTCCTCTCATGTAAATGTAGTACAACGCCGTCTACAAGAGACTTCGAGATGGTTTTGCTTTGTCGACCATTTCAAATGCAACGAAATGAGTTAAAAAACAACTTTCACCGTCAGAACCTCGAATATAGCTTTGAATTATTCATAAATGAAGCTCTACCAGCATCAAACAACGTTTACCGGCAGAATAGTTAAATAGTTAATTTTGGCATGGGTTTTTCACCCTTCATGGTGTGGCGCAATAGATACAGCGATGATCCTATACATTTATGGTCTGCGGCTCGATTCCCAACAGAGGAAACTTTTTCTTTTTTTTTTCTTTTCTTTTTCCGTTTTCTTTTGTTTTCTTACTTTCGTTTGTTGTTTTAAACACATTTTCATTTTTTGACAGACTTAAACAATATCGGTAGACTAATAGCAGGTTCATTATCAGCTTTCATTTTTCAAATAATTTAATCCACGAGTTAGCCATAGGCACCTTTAAAATGATTCTATATTTGGTTTGGTTTACTTTGTGCTCAAGTCTCTTCTGGGGATTGCGAGACAATGGAGTCGTGAAAAAATTGCATTTTTATTTCTGAAGCAACTGCCAAAGCAACTTTTATTTAATTAACAACTAAGGTATATATTGCACGACCGTTCTATAGCTATAGGCTATTTTCTAATGATGCAATAATTGCCTTCTGAAGTTAACGCAGGAGTAATCTATATCGTTTGTACTCTGGGCTCCTAACATTGTCTTCTTCTTTAAATAATTAGTCATATCGTCCGCATTAAATAATTAATTACTTTGAATGTTTCTTAAGAGGAACATTTTTCCTTGGAGTCTGTATTACTTTTCTTTTTCACATATATGTGACCAAGTTCTTCTCTACACGTATAAGTATATCCTTATTTACTTGTGAACGGATCGAGTATTTATTTGTTTGTTTTATTTACGCGGGTTGGGCTTCCTGCAACCCGCTACCCAGCGATCAAAATTTTGAAAACGCCGTTTACCCTTAGTTAAGTGTGAACGGCTGAAAATTTCAGAAGTACCGTCTCGCGTGTTTATTCGCCAAATTAGAAATAAGTTGATTCCTTGTTGTGACAAAATGCCATTCAAACCATTTAATGCTAATTTATATCTGAAAGTCGGCAAGTTCTATACTATAACCTTCCCAACAGGTGTAAGCACCATAGAAGATAGAAGAGAAGAAACACTGGCTGACAGAAGTGCTCAGAGAACATGAATTTTTCTCTCTTGTTTTGTTTGATCCTCACTGCAGCTTTCACAACCGCGGAAAACTTTAGATATGCGTACATGGTGAATAAGGAAAATAGGCGCTTAGCAAGACAAGCAGTCAAGAAAATCGATTCACCCAGTCTGTTGTCATGCAGTCAGGCATGTTTAAGACATTCCTGGTGTACGTCTACTAACTTCAGAGAGTCCTTTGGGAAGCGATTGGGTACTGGCTATTGTGAACTGCATAAGTATGTGTTTTTAACGATTCACGATGACACCAGTCTTACTGATCAACCTGGCTCCACTTTTTCAATGTTTCTTAAGGTAGGACAACAGTTTACTATCTGCTGTTAAGTAACATGAAAGAGCCCAGTTTAATTTAGCTGATTCTAATATTTAATATATCATCAGTCCTGTGTAAAATATTTGGCAATGAAAGATTTCGCTAAAATTTTGCTTAAAAACATTCAAGAAATACTAAAAAAAAACGTTAAAAAAGATGACGACGTTTCGACTTTCTCGGACGCGGACGTCATTGTAACGTCGTCTTTTTTTTAAATGTTTTTTTAATATTTCTTAAAAATGTTTTTAAACAAAATTTTATCGAAATTTTTTATTGCAGTTAAAGCATTTTCTTTTGCTATAGCAGAAGCGGGCGTAGAAGGAAGCTGGGAAAAAAAGAACGAAAGGCAGCAGGTGTTAGTGGGTACAGGTTTTAGCATATCGCGGTAAAGTGTATATGTATGTATTTTCTTCAGGGCTGTCTAATGACAGGATGCCGTAATGGGGGTTCTTGTGTTTTCGATGAAGAAAAAGAAACCTTTGCCTGCTCATGCACTAGACAATGGAGAGGGGAGAAATGTGATCTGGGTACGTACTAAGATATTGCACTTCATGTTGTTCACAACACAAGGGGCCCACACAATGTGTGTGTGTATCCGATTGTTATTTTATAGTAAATGTACTGGATTTACCGCGTTTGCTTCACCTATAACGATATATCGCGCGCTAAGTATGTATATAAATCAATGTTAAATAAGTGTTGAATTACCTTACCTGTGGTATAGTCGTCCTTTTGCCTCAAAAAGCAGTTTTTTTTGAGCGATTTTGAAGGATTTTGAAGGAACAGTAAACGGCGAACTCAAAATCCTTTAAAATCGCTCAAAAAAAAAAATGGACATTTGTGAGGAAAAAGGACGACGATATACCATAAGTAACGTAATTCAACACTTATTTAACATTGGTTTAAGCCCCATTTACACGGCAGAAAATTTTTGGCACGGCTTGGATGAAAGTGGTACGCGTACCAAAAAAAATAGTACTGATTACTCATTTACACGTTCTTTTTTCTACCGTGCTAAACGATGTGAAATTATGATTTGGTACGGGTAAAAGGCTCAACATCTCGGCCAGCGTACTTGATTCTTGCCTAGTGCGCATGCTGCTTTCTCTGTAAAAACATGGCGGACGAAAAGTTCATTAGAATTCCCACAGCCGCATGTAGTCTACGCACAAGGAACAAATGGGTGGTCATTGAATACTGGTGCGGTTATTGAATTATTGTGTGGTTATTGAACACACTGAACTAACGAAAAAGTATTTACCACTTAGTTAATGCTACACATTTATATCAAAAAATTCTAACGTATTTGTGGCTATTTCCCCCGCAGCTGCATGTTGTCCACGCTCAACAATGAACTAACGTGTGGTCAATGAACTACTGTCGTGTTTATTGAACTTTTGGTTTCTATTGAACTAAAGAAAAAGCTCATCTGTACATACTCTCCCACATTGGTGCTGACCAAAGGCACGAAGGCTCATCAGAGAAAAGTTAGCTCGGCACGGCTAATCGTTTACACTGCACACTTTATCCGAGCTGGGCTAGATTTTCAGGATCGCGTACCAGTTTTATCCGTGCTCGGACTACCTCTCGACATGGTCCGAGCACGGGTGAAATTTTGGTCCGGCACGGATGGGCCAAAGTGGTTTACACGACTAAATCTATCCGTGCCGAACCAATTTTTTTGGTACGCGGACTTTTTTCATCCGAGCCGTGCCAAAAATTTTCGGCCGTGTAAATGGGGCTTTATATACTTATACTTAGCCATATATCGCCAAAGGTGAAGCAAACTGCGGTAAATCCAGTGCATTAACTATAAAATAAGAATCGGTTACACACATTGTATGGGCCCCCTATGCTCACAAAAGCCAACTGAAAGCCAAATTATAAGGATTTGTAAGGTAACTTATCGTCAGATCGATAAAACCGGTTAAAATTAATGCTCATAAACAGCTACTTAAGTATACATATCTTATAAAGAGTTGTGTCTGTGTTGTTTCTTACCGTTTCCAGGCCTATAAACGCCGTATTCGCAAGTTTCCCAAGTAAATGGTTTGGTTTCTTAACTACTAAAAAGAAGACAAGAGAAAACTCGGCTGTCCTAAGTTACCCGAAAAAAAAAAAAAAAGAAAAACCTACAAAACTTGCCTTACTTGCCTTTCTTCTACTGCAATCACTCCAAATCTTTGCTTGAGTATCGACCGAAGATTTCTCTTCCTTAATTGAAAACGTCAATTTAGTTCCAAACATCGAGCAATGACAATGGCCTCTAGAGGACGAGAAATGTACGTACTAGGTAAAAGATTCGAACTTAGCGCTTCTGACCCGTGGAACGGCTCCTTTTCGTGGTGAACTACCGATTGGCTACGTCACACTGCACGTTGAAAATCCCCTCAGCAGGGATGGACAGGGGAAAAATCAACCGATACAAAACTATATTCGCAGGGGTAACCATGAAACATGAGAAATGTGAGCATTAACAAGACAAAGAACTGCGAAAAATCGCAAGTAGCGCGAAAAATCGACAGAATTGCGATATTTGTCGCAGTTTTCGCAAATTTTGTAAAATCGCTAACAGTGGATCTGGTCATCATTGTCGTTCTTCCTCCCTCGGTGATATGCGAATTCCTCGCAGAACTGCCGCTCATGCTCATTTTGTAGTCATAAACAAAGGTGCTGGACAGTTCTGTTTGAGCTCTGATACGAGGTAGCGTCCAATCTCAATACTTTTTTCCTGAGTTGGAAGCAATGAACAGCAGTAAAAGTCGTTGAAAATGCATTGCAATACATCAAAATGTATGCAGCAGGAGTTTGAGCCAAAATTGCCAGGGGATATATTTTTAAAATGTCGAAGAACAAGTCATTCGACGTCAGAGCAAGGTTTGGAGCAATTTCTGGTGCTTCTAAAACTAAAAAAAAAACCTTTTAAGGAATAGCACGATATGCAATCGGCTTTTGCTTTAAGAATTAGCAAACGTTGAATTTACTTGTTCCGAAAATTCAAACTGGTGGCTCCTTCTACCTGATAGTAATTTATTTTTTGAAATTCTAAAACAATTTCACAGCTGAATTTTGAGCGACTTTTAGTTACGGACTTCTGCTACAACGATTTTTCTGAAATTCCTCTGACATATTTATTATATCAATTAAAGCCGATACCAGAAATTTCAGTAAAAAATATCAGCCAATATTTTTACTAGACGCGATTTTCTTTCACAGTAGGGTCCTTTTTAGCGCTAATTTCTCAAGAAATATTTACCATCAGTGAAATCGGAATATTTCGTATTATTGCCGAATGATATCTGTTGTTCTTTGCAAAGTTTCGCAGCCATCGCGTTAAAAACCAAAATGTTATGACGGAAAATTTGTCACAGCAAAATGCTCTTGTATTAATTACGGAGCCACCTTAACGGATTCTCTTAGCTTGAGCTCTGGTTGCAACTTATTCCAAAGGGACGTCGCTTTTATTCGACGGACCTTTGGCCACTAGCAGTGTGGAGGAGTAGTATTATCAACAGTTCTGAGTTCCTGGTTGTCCTTGTGGAAACGGCCGATATTTTAACGAACTTTGACGTTAAGGACGCTGAAGCACATCCAGTCATGCACTTAAATACTAAAACAGCAAGTCGAAGGTATAGCTGTTGCTTGACTGGGAGCCAGCATTATATGCCAGGAATAGACTATATTTTCGCGAAATATCCTTCCTAAATCTGGACCAAAAACCAGTTCAAATTTTTGCCTTAAAATGCCCCTGTTACTGCCATCTGAAAGTAAAATATGTTATGTCAACATCGATTTTTCTCTCGACAGCGCTAAAGAAACCCGTTTAAAAAATGCAATTTGTTGCGGTTTCATGTTGATGTTAAATGTAGAAACCTGATTGGCTCTCTTGTCTTGGGTATCGAAAAATCCTAGCTACTCACCACGTTAAATGTCGTGGGCGGTTTCTTCCTTTTTTTGACTTAACCACAGATGCGGCAACTTTATCTCAGGAAAGTCCGGTCACACGACACTCGCCAATTTCCCGAGGTAAAAGGGCCATTTACCATGTAGCTGTTCCAGGATCTAAGATAGTGGGGAGGACGCGAAAAGGGGAACTGGGCGGAAAAAAACGAAAAAGGGAGAGGAGAGAGAGCCTTTAATCATTTCTTTTACGACCCTCTTCCGTCCACTTTTGGCACATTTGAGATAATTAGA
>NC_133201.1:51677556-51722556 GCF_958299795.1 Porites lutea | reverse complement strand
GTCTGAAAGCGACACCTGAGGCCGACATCTCGAGTCCGGAAATTCAAAGATGTATAACAGGAATGAGGGCAAAGCCCTAGCAATCTCAACAACAAGATTCAAGCAACAAGATTCAATGCTCAAGATTCAATGCTCACAGTCTCTCACAAATACCTGTCATTTAGCTTCCTCTTGCAACGTTACAGCCAAGCAAACTTTGAGTGGAATGATATGGGCTTCCACTAGCTCTGAAGAGCTGAAAATACGCACATTGTGAATTATAATACATCCTTTGAGAAACCTCCTATTTCTGTCTCTAAACTTCTCAATCTTGCTGTGTACTGGCCCTCAAAAGTGTGACCGGTCGGTATGATTGCACGTAAAATTTGCTCGAAGATAGAATGGAATCTTTAAAATTCATTACACCAGTGGACATTTCATTCCAAAAAAGTACTTATGTCTTGTTTTCTGTGACAATGGAAACCTTAAAATCTTCAAATCCAAGAAATCGGAACAGTATTTCCGTGATAAAATTTCCATCCGTTTCTTTCGATGAACACTTTGCTCGCCATTTTGAAAGTTACTGACACGAGATGTGACGTCATACTGTCAGGAGGACTGTACCACAGATTTCCTTGGAGACACCTTCCCCCCCCCCCCCCCCCCGGCTAAGGGGTACCATTTCATGCACACCTACAGATGTTTAAATGAGGAGATTTTTGAGGGATATACATTTAACGGACTGAAATTCAGGCCAAATTTGTTTGAATTTCTCTTGTTTAATCGAAAATCGATTTTTGTAAATTTAATGTAAAGAACACTCAATTGATTGTTCAAGCGTATTGATGTTTGTCTTATCCATCCTCAGGTTGTCCAGGAATGCTATTGAATTGCAAACAGTGTCATAAAAATGTTAATGAATTATTATACTGTTTGCACTTTAATGTATGTCAGTTTTCCCTATTGACTTTCAAGATGGGGTTAATGACTTTGATGTTGGCGTTAATGAAACTATGTTTTTTTCTTCTGTTTGCCCAATGACGCATATGAATGCCACAAAGTTAAGTGTTATTAAATGTGGATTAAATGCAAAAATCGTTATTGAATCTGATTTATGTGCAAATAGTTGTATCTTCGCGCTAATTAATGTATCTTCGCACTATTGGTCGCCGTTTCACGCAAATGATTGCGTATTTTCTTGTAATGAACAGCAAAAGGTGTACTTCAACTTACTGACATTCATCGGAAGCAGAATAACACGTGCTCGACTTAAAGTATCAAGTTAGTTTTAAATTTTGCGTCCAAATGTTTTTCAGAAAAGTGGAAGAAGATCAATACTGGCCCAGTCTGCTTTGGAGCTCGAAATAACTCATATGGGGCTTTCAACATCACAGAGCGTGGGGTCATTTATACCTTTAAACTCGTTCATCTTAATGGGTCAATTAGATGTAACCCCAAATACCCACCTTCTTATTGGGGATGTGTCAATCCCTTGTATGGAGACACGAGACTCCTTACTGTCTTAACGTTCAAGAACAGATCCGCTCTTTTGTTGGCAGTTTACAAGAAAGAAACTTGTGGCTATCCATATAGAATCGAAGGTGTAGGTGTTAATGAGACCGAACTTCGATTTAATAATCTTCCCTCTCCAATATCTGTGTCTGTTGGAGATGAGTTTCAAATTTGGTACGGACAAGACTTAAATAACTGTTACGAAAGCGATAACAGAGGTCAGACATGTGCTGATGTTTATGCGTGGTACGCGTGAATTAAAGGATAAACAATATGCACCAGGGAAACCTTTAAAATGCAAATGCATTTCAATCTACTAGATTAAATTATGGCTGACATTTATGTTCTGTAAGCCCTGTTTCAAAAGTGTTGTCCGTTTATGGATATAAGCTCACAACAAAGGCTATGGAAACTAGCTAGAGAACCGTGCATTTTTGGCGATTAATCGAGTAGAAAGAGAATCTTTAATAAGTAAATCCAATAAAGGCAGCAGTAAGAATTTAGCCTGTGAACAGGCCTTTGGTCGAGCGGGGAACTTTCCTTGCTATTTATTTCCCCAAACAGGGAGCCTGTTCACAGGCTACTAAGAATTGGGAATTTATATACAGAGGAACCTTGACATAACGAACCTCTATATCACGAGGTCCTCAGTATAACGAACGATTTCTTTTTTTATTGAGAAGTTTTGGATTTCACAAAGCTCTTGCTTATAGCTGTATACCGAAACATAAATTATTAGAACAAGCAACCTCGTTTCCAGTGTTCTCTCTCTTACCTTGAGAGAAAGAACCCTGGTTGTGGCTAGTCACGTGGCTCCCAAAATCTGGGTTTGCCTCAAGGGTGGGGTAGTACGTATAAAACTTTGTGTGATGTGAGAAAGACACAAAATACACTGGAGAGCGTGCAAACTAGTGAGGATTGATTTGAAGTATGTCAGTCATCCGAACAAGTTTATAGCCAAGGTTTCATTCATTCATTCATCAGAAATACAGCAACAGTATACAGAAATACATTAAAGATAATACACAATATTCCAACTAAGTTATTTACAAGATTAAATGTGGTAAAGGCAAGGAAGCCTATATAGAAGCCGGGGGCTTATAAACTATAGGCTTCCTGGAACTATAGGGTAAACCATACAAGTTAGGGGTACTGAATGAAAATTTGGATTCATTTTTTAAAGAAAAAAAAAAGAAAGAAGAGAAAAAAGAAAAGAAAAGGTGTGCAGCTCAACAAAGAGTCAGTTTAACTAAGAAAGGTGTTTTCGACCTGAAAATGATTTTGGTGGTTGTTGAATCATGGACTCGCTCTTTTATGTGCATTTCCTAAACTTATATCAATTTCCTAAATACACTTTACTGCCTGGAGTTTAACATGAGCTCATATTTGCTCCAAGAACAAGCTTCTGTTTGAGCAAAACAAAAAGAGTACATTACTGCGCTTTTCACAACCACGCGAATTCTAAAGTTCAAAAGCCGCCTTCACAATTGTGTTTTTCGCTGCCGTCAATATTAATTACGATCACAAGCAACTGACCTTGAAACAAAAAAAAAAACACAAAACGGATCGATATCCACCAATCACAGATCACAAATCATGACCTTTTGAACCCGTTTAAGTAAATTTCTTTTTTCTGAGAGGTCCACCGAGTTGGCTTTTGATGAGGAGTCCATTGTAACAGGAACTCACATGACCAGCTGCAACAAGAGTTCTTTCTCGAGGCAAGAGAATGAACCCTAGGAGCGAGATTGTAGAATAATCGAATTTCTCAGAAATTTCCCGTTATGTGCAACAAGTATTCGCAAAAGAAACGCAGCAGGTATAAAATGAGAAATGGTTATGAAGCCTGTCAGATCTCTTTGTTATATTTTTCTGTTAGCCTTTTCTCGCGGACATGACGGTGCAAAACGTTCAATGACATTCCTATCATTTTGCTTGTTTTTGGTTGTTTGTTGTTGTTGTTTTTTTTTTTTCACAAATAAAAACGTTGCATTAGTTTGTTCAATCAATTTTTGAACAGAAAACAAAGGATTGCGCACTGTCAAGGAGCTTAATGCAGATAAACTGCGGCACCGTTGATTTGATCTCTTGCCGGATTTCATGACCAGTTTCTCTACTAAAGCTGTAAATATAATGGGACATGGATGGTATATGCCCCATTTGCATCCTAATGTAAATGTATCACATATTCTTTCCAGAATGTATACTGTTACAAAGTGTTAGCACTTTTTACTTAAATAGTGGATCTTTTATCGTTTATGTCCAGTAGTCAGGGGCACCCAACGAGGATATAGTTCAAAACCACTTAACATAGCATTGTTGAACGTATTTTAGTATTTAAACGGTAGATATAGGCATATTTTTATCCCCTAAAAACTTTTCATCTGTTCGGATTTCCTAGCTGAAAGTCTAGTGATCCGAAAATTATAGGGATCAAAAGTTACCTTTTCAAAAATTTCAGCCAGGAAAAGGCTTCCGAAAATTCTAGGTGGCCTTTTTTAGGGTAAAAATCCGTTAAAAATGGGTGATCATACCATGCAGGCAAGCAAGAAATTTTACAACAAATGTTCCGAAAATTCTAGATCTCAAGTCGTCTTCCGAACAGATATTTTCCGAAAATTGCCGTTGGGTGCCCCTGAGTAGTTTAAGCTGTTTTCGTATTTAATTTATCCTTTTTCATATGTTAGCTGTGTTGTCACGTTTCTTTAGACTTACGGTCATATATATATATATATATATATATATATATATATATATAATTACATGTTATAGAATTTGTTCATAACACTTCTGCTCACAGACTAATGAGCCAGAGGGTATTGTAAATGTTTAGAACGCACAGTATGAATGCAGACTTCCAGGAACAGTTATAAGTTACAAGTTGTTTTGAAAACATAAATGCCATTTATGCCTTGACCGCTTTTGGTTGTTGAGTTCGATCCGCAGTTTTCAATGTCACATTACGGATTTTTATTACACCAGGACCGGGTTGTTCGAAGCTGGGTTAAGGTAACGGGATTAGTGCGAAATTTGATCTCGGACATGAAAGCTTAAAAAGCAAATTCAGGTTAATTCACTTTGGCCACAATTTGATGATTGGGTACACTAAAAAGAATGGAGAAAATCATCCGAGAGAGTGCTTTTGATGAAAAGAAAAAGAAACCCGGGTAAAAATTTAACCCCGGATTAGCACTAACCGGCGTTCGAACAACTGGACCCTAGACTGCTGTTTTGATCCAGCTTTAGCGGTTTCTTTAGGCACCCCATCCCCTCTTCAAGCATAAGAATATATTGTGGATAATTACACTTGCCTGAAAATACTTTACCTCTAAATAAACTCCGAATTGATAAATCGGACAGTTATCGAGCAAGGATGAGGCAGTAGTGAGAGCTCTCGCCTCCCACCACCGGGTTCAAATCCCGGGGTCGACACCGTATGAAAGTTGAGTTTGTGTAGTTGGATGGTTTGTCCTTTGCTCTGAAAGGTTTTTCTCCCGGTTCTCCTGTTTTCCCCTCTCCGAAAAAACTAATTAACATTTCCAAATTCCAATTCCATCGAGAATGGTATAGACGAAGTACCAATACGTTGAACTCGTTATCTAATTATTAAAAAATGTGTTATTATCTTCGCAAAGAAAAACAAACTGAGAAAGATTTTGTTTTTCTGTATTATGCTTTGAACTTGGGTGAATTCTGGTTCTTAATTTAGTTGCACCTTTCTTTTAACCTGTAATAAGTAGCCTGTACCGACGGTGACACAGGCTTAACAGGACAACTTTAATTACTTTTATTCATGAGCTCACGCATGATAATATAAGGGAAATTTTAGTGGTACTTTATACTTTTATTGCCACTTTTCCTAGGAAAGTGCTAAGGCGTTTACTACAAAATGTCCACTAGGAAAGGGGGTACTTATTGATAAGAAAGTGATGGCGCTTATCATTTTATTTTATAAGTCAGTAAACTAAAACTTTAACTTAGCACTATAATACAAATAAAGAACTCTGTTAAAGCACATGGAAATATACATAATGCTAATATATAACGGAGAAGAAACTGTCATTCAGGTTAATAGCCCGCGTTCGATATTTTAAAATTCTAACATGACTCCGAGGCGTTAGGGTCAAAATTGCAGATTTTAAATGTCTGACAATTGTCTGACAATTCCCAGAAGAGACTTGAGCTCAAAAAAAAGCGAACCAAATATAGAAAAATGACCAGAAAGCCTCGGATTCATGTTATAGAATTTTAATATATCGAACATGGGCTATTCTCCCGGTAAAGCAATCATGTCATGATAAAAAGTTTATATTGGGAAACGAGAGAGGATAATTACATAATTATGATATCCTAGGTATCGCTTATTTTCAACTACTTTGGCAACCAAATCATTGCCTAGTTTTAAACCGAGGTGGACTGGGTACAAGTTGGTTTATTATGGGATAAACAGCACGAGACCAGGGCTCCTCCCAAGTTTTGTGTCGATCGGGCTAATATTGAAGGACGTCTATATATCTCTTAGTAAATTTTGGAGGTTTTGAATGGCTGTATCTCGTTCAATATAGGCCTGATAAAAACCAAACTTGAGAATGCTGCTAACCTCAATTAGCTCTTTCTGACCATATGGGCCTCGTGTTGTTTAATCCCATTAAAAAACAACAACAAAAAAAACAAACAAACGGACTCGTACCCAGCCCCTCTCGGTTCGAAACTGGGTAATGCTAGAGCAATCGAGCGTGGTGAGATCGCGACTTAGAGGGAATTCGGTGTGCAGATGCTAATCAAATAAGCATTATCAGTCATTCGAGAAGTAGCGTTTGCGCCTAGCTGGTAATAAGTTGTTTCCTTAATAAATTGTTACCAACAATATTGCATGAATATAACCTGCATGGTGCGGGTTCCTCAGGTATTCACTCACGAGAATTTGAACTCACGCATAGATGACTGAACACGATGCCACGCCAAGGAGTAATTTTTCCAAGGGCAATTGTTGCCTTAGAGTTGATAAAACTAAAGTTAAACACTAAATAGTATCAAAACGATGTTTCACGTGACTAAGCCTTAAGCTAGAGAGATTGGCGTGGAGGTGACTTTATGCAAGTTAAGCTTCAACGAGCAAGTACTTCTGGTGGGTAATCCTGACACTTCTCAGTAGGGCAGAGCGCTCTGATTCTTATGTTTTATGCCAAAGCTTTTTAAATGAAGTTCTATTCCATTTGAAACTGTGCCAAATCTTTTTCCTGTGACAATGGATAATGCCTTTACATTCTCCCTTTTTTTTCCCCTTTGTTTAAACTACTTACGGTTTAGGGACTCCATTTTGCGCGTTATTTTTTTTCCTCTCTAGAGTCAACAGATATCGGTTTTTCGGATACCGCTAGGTAAAGCCTGCTGATCCGAAAAAATCTACCTGTTTGTGGAATACAGTATCGCCCAGAATGAGACGACATACGTTCGTTCGTCCTTTTTAGTCGGCGGGGTAAAAATTCTAGTCTGACTATTCTTAACTCCAGAGAGTCAAGTTGAAATTGAAATTTCAAACAACCAATAAAAAGTCAAGGTGGAACAATTACTGTGTTATTTCAACTTGTTACATGACAGACATTGAGGAACATGTACACGTATAAGACCAACCAGCGCGACAAGAGGGCAAAAGTCTAGGTAAGAAAAACAAACGAGTGTACTTAGTTTGTAGGTTTTGGATTTACGTACTTAAAGAATAGTTGATCTTAATATACGGGGCGAAATCCACTCCAGGCTTCCATGCCAATCTTGTGGTGGTATCTCAAGCTAAAAACGTGCAAATTTGATATGTGAAAAGAAAGATAGAATTGGTTTTGGTCAAGGGAAATTGGTTGGGCATTTATAATAAGCCCTACTTCTCTTAAAGTGCTATACTCCTTTACATGTCCGCCTAACACTTACAAGTAGTGTAAAGTTTTTTAAATGAGACCTTTACACCAACTTCGTTTATATTACGTTGGCTTAAATCTTTTCTTTAAAGCGTATTTACACCAACTTTACGTTAGCTTAAATCTCTTCTTTACGGCGTATTTACACCAACTTTACGCAGGGCTTAAAATGTCTCTTTACGATACCTTAACGCATATGCGTAAAGGTAAGGTAAAGTTCGGCTTTACGTTGCTGAAATGTGTTGTATCGTTACATAAATGAGAGCTTTACGCTAGCTATATGCCACCATTACGCTAACTTAAATTTGCCTTTTCGTGCTGTGTTGTCTAGCAGCTACACAACCTACAATGGGCTTGTGAATGTCTTATGGGTGTCAAAAGCTTACTGGAAATAATTCCAAGCCCCTAAAACCAACTGTTTTTGTCAAAATATCTTGTCAAAAATATTGGTTTTTTAAAGAAAATATGGATATTTTTTGGAAAAAAATCCACTTTCATAAGACCCCTGAACGAGGTAGAATAATATTCAATTCGTACCAACATATATATCCTTCACCAGAGTGATTCGCGTTGAAGTGACTAAGTTAAGCATCAAAAAGCAATGAAAGTACTTCTTAGAAAATTCTGACACTTCTCAATATAGCAGACCAATCTGAATTCAATTTAGATTGCCTTATGTTTTATTCCAAAGCTTTTAAAATGAACTTCTATTCCATCTTGAACCGTTCCAAGTCTTCTTCCGTGACAATGGATGATGCCTTAGTTTACATTCTCCTTTTACCCTCCCTGTTTTTTCTCAGTTGACACTTCTCGCTTGCATGTTTTGGAACTTCACTTTCTCTGTCTGTTAAAATCTTTGCCTCAATTTATTTTTTCACTTTAGTATCCAGAGGTATCACTTTTTGGGATAACCACTAGGAAAAACTTGTTGATGCGAAAAAATCTACCTGTTTATTGAATACATGATTTTTAGGTAATGAAATTTCAAACGACCAATGAAAAAACAAGGTGGAACAATAACTTTGTTATTTCAACGTGTTACTTGACAGACATTGAGGTACACGTACAAGTTTAACAAGTGCGACAAGAGGGCGACGTTCTAGGTAAGAAAAGACAAAAATGTATACTTTGTTCGTACATTTATCATTTGTAAAATTATGTACTAGAAACATGGGTGATCTTACAGGGAAAAATCCATTCCAGGCTTCCATGCTAATTTTGCGGCGGTCTTTCAAACTAAAAACTCAATCCAGTTTAGCAGCTACAGCTTGTGAATGTCTTAACTAAAGGGTGGCAAATACTTACTAGATATAATTCTAAGAATCCCTTTTGTCAGAATATCTTGTCAAATAATTGGTTTTCTTAAGAAAATATGGATCTTTTTTGTAAAAGATGTCCAGTTTTATAAGACCCATGAACGATGTACAATATGTTCAAATCGTAACAACATTTTTATTAATTTACAAGGATCAGATTCGCGTTGAAGTTTCTTCAAGTTAAGGGTGCATATAATAGCAAAGTACTTCTTGGATAATATTGACACTTCTCAGTATGAAGGACCGCCCTGAATTCAATTTAGATTGCCTTATGTTTTATTCCAAAGCTTTTTAAACGAACTTCTATTCCATTCGAACTGTCCCAAGTCCTGTTCCGTGACAATGGATGATGTCTTTATTACATTCATATTTCACTCCTTTTTTTTCTCAGTTGACACTTCTTGCTGTTTTGGAACTTCATGTTTCTCTTCCGTTAAAATCTTTGCTTTAATTCAACTTTCACTGTAGTATCCAGAGGTATCGCTTTTTTGAATAACCACTTGTAAAAACTTGTTGGTGCGAAAAAATCTACCTGTTTATTGAATACATAATTATTACGTAATGAAATTTCAAACGACCAATAAAAAAACAAGATGAAACAATAATTTTTTTTATTTCAACTTGTTACTTAACAGACATTGAGGTACACGGATAAGATCAACAAGTGCGACAAGAAGGCGACGTTCTAGGTAAAAACAGACAAAAATGTTCATTTTGTTCGTTCATTTATCATTTGTAAAATTATGTACTAGAAGCATAGGTGATCTTAATATACAGGACGAAATCCGTTCCGGGCTTCCATGCCAATTTTGTAGCAGTCTTCCCAGCTGAAAACTCAATCAGTGTTTAGCAGTGACAGTTTGTAATGTCTTAAGGCAGGCAAAAATTGACTGGGAATATTTTGAAGTCCCGGAAGTTAAACCAACTGTTTTCGTCAAAAAGTCTTGATAAGAAATTTGGTTTCCTTAAGAAAGTATGGGTATTTTTTTGTACAAAAATGTCCCGTTTTATAACACCCATGAACGATGTAGAATAATAGTCAATTCGTACCAACATATTTATACTTCATTAGAGTGATTCGCGTTGAAAGCGACTTCAAGTTAAACATCAAAAAGCAAGATTGGATAATTTTGACACTTCTCTGAGTATGGAGTACCTGCTATGAATTCGGATTAGATTGCTTTATGTTTTATTCCAGAGCTTTTTAAATGAACTTCTATTCCATCTGGAACTGTTCCAAGTCTTCTTCCGTGACAATGGATGATGCCCTTTACATTCTCCTTTCACCCTCCCTGTTTTTTCTCCGTCCATTTAAATCATTGCTTTAATATATTTTTTAACCCTAGTAACCAGAGGTATCACTTTTTTGGATAACCACTCGGAAAAACTTGTTGATGCGATAAAATCTACCTGTTTATTGAATACAGAGTTATTAAGTAATGAAATTTCAAACGACCAATGAAAAAGCAAGGTGGAACAATAACCGACTTTGTTATTTCAACTTGTTACTTAACAGACATTGTAGTACACGTATACGATTAACCACTGCGACAAGAGGGCGACGTTCCGGGTAAGAAAAGACAGAAATGTATACTTCGTTTGTACGTCATTTATCATTTCTGAAATTATCTATTAGAAGCATAGGTGATCTTAATATAGGGGGCGAAATCCGTTCCAGGCTTCCATGCCAATTTTGTGGCGGTCTTTCAAGCTAAAAGTTGTCAAATACTTTCTTGAAATAATTTCAAGTCCCTAAAACCCACAGTTTTTGTAAAAATATCTTTTCAAAAAGTTTGGTTTTCTTAAGAAAATATGTATTTTTTTTAAAAAAGATGTCCAGAGTTAAAAGACTCATCAACGATGTAGAAAAAATGTTCAATTCGCAACAACATTTTTATTCTTCATCAGATTGATTAGCGTTGAAGTGACTTCAAGTTAAGCTTTAACAAGCAAAGTACTTCTTGGATAATTTGACACCTCTCAGTACGTCACACCGCTCTCAATTCAATTTAGACTGCCCCACGTTTTTTTCCAATGCTTTTTAAATGAAATTCTATTCTTGCTGTTTTGGCACTTCATTTTTCCCATCCGTTAAAATCCAGAGGTACCGATTTTTGGTATAACCACTTGGAAAAACTTGTTGATGTTATAAGGTAAAGAGAAATTTCAAACGATAACTAAGAAAGCAAGGTGGAACAATAACCGACTTTGTTATTTCAATTTGTTACTTGGCAGACATTGAAGATTATCAAGTGCGACAAGAGGGCGACGTTCTAGGTAAGAAAAGACAAAAATGTATACGTTGTTCGTACATTTATCATTTGTAAATTACTGTACTAAAAGCGTAGGTGATCTTAATATACGGGCGAAAATCCGTTCAGGGCTTCCGTAAATTTCGTTGTGGCAGTTATTCAGACTTAAATTCAGTTGTTTAGCAAGGACTGGTTGTGAATGTCTTTAGGAGGGCAAATAAGCACCGCAAATAATTTTATGTCCCTATAACCATCTGTTTTACCCAAAACTAACACATTAACCTTTTGCTGTAAAAATGGCCCAGTTTAATAAACTCATCAAGACCCATTAAATTTACGATGAAGAATAAGATTCAGTTCTTACCAACGTTTTTATACACCACGATTTTCTACAAATGCAGTGATTTATCTTGCTAGTATTTTTAAAAGTATTAAAATCTGTCGATTGATCGGTTACTGGCATCTTACTTAAAGAAATGACCTCTAGAAGCTTGTGTAAACAAGACAGTAATTTCCGGTTAATTTTGGCACTATGTACTGTCGCAATTTGTAATAATCATCGCACTTTGTAATACACGGTTTATTACAAATTGCGACAGGTATTACAAAGTGCGATGATTATTACAAATTGCGACAGTACACACTACCCAATAAAGCAAATGTCTTTCTCTCAGTTCAAATCTTTGCATCTAGCATCTAAAGCTATTCGTCTCATTACTACCACTAAAGCCTGTTTAAAAAGAGAGAAAAAAAATTCTACTTATCAGTTATAGGTCATGACATTTCCGACGACCATAAAATAACTAAACAAGGTGACACAATAACTTTGTAATTTCAGATTTGTTGTTAGAACAGTCAATAAAAGCCTAAGTCGAAAACAAAAAACACAACAAACACGGTCGCCCGTTTTCGGGGCGTACATATTGTGCCTAAGGGTCGTTTTCACAGGTTCCAGTGTTACAACATCTCACCCTAACAGGATTCAATGAGTTTTAACTTGGCGCCCAGATGTGGTTGTATAATGGGAGCATGTGACATTATTTCTGTCGGTCTCTCTGCTAATTTCACTAGACTTGCCGCTTGCTTCTCGGATTCAGGTGCCAATGGACTCACAGGAGAGTCACGATAGTGGGCACTTATGAGAGTAACCCTGTTCTTTAGGTCATGGGATGATTATTTGGAACCGATATGATTTGTCTTCTACTCCTCTCGAAAGCACGTCCATATTATACGTCCAGTAAGTACGATCTTTGCCCAATTCCATTTTCCAACTTCAAGTGGAGGCAAATCTCCACTCTTCCTGTTCTTCTTGTTGTAATTTGACTAGAAGCATTTGCTTGCAGACTATGATCTACTGGCTGAGGTAACAAGGAAGGTCAATGAGTCGGTACCATTGTTCGAGTGTGTCGACTCATCAGCAGCTACACAGCAAACACACCAATATCTTCAAATGGTGTGTTGCGATACTTTATCAGTCCCTCAAATGGACCTTTGTTCTCTGCTGCGGCCTTTTTAAGAATGCGTTTCGTAGTCTGCACAGCTCTTTCCCCTGCTCCATTTGATTGCGGACATTCTAGTGAGCTGGTTGCATGGTAAAGTCTCCTCTCTTCAGGAAATTTCTTGAACTCATTCCTGAACAAATGTCTGATGCTAGTGTGCTGAGGTCCGTTGTCGCTGACAAATTTCTTTGGGATTCCAAACTTCGCAAATGCTTTCTTCAAGTTATTGATGACACATTGGTGATGTTCTGGCGAAGCAAAGTCTTTTTCAAAGTGCTTAGAATAGAAGGCAGTAACTAACAGGTACGTTTGGCCACCATATTCGAACAGGTCACAATACTTGCCAAGGTAATCCTAGAGCATAATGCAAAGTCTTTTTTCTCTCTCCCATGTGTGCTCCATGGATTTTCTGTAACACGTTGGGAATACAATTCTGTCTGATTAAACATGCCATCCTCTACACTCAACTCTTCTCTGAAATTCCAAAATCTCATGCAAGTTCTCCAACTTGTTCTTTCTCAAAGGGCCGTCCTTTCAAAGTATGTAACGCCAACACCCCTTTGATGTCTCATCAGTTCTCAGGGTGATGCTTTCGAACCCAAGTTTCTTAACACGATAAACTCCGATTACATCTTCTTGGACATACGTACCTCAAGGTCATATTTAGTGCGTTTCAGCAGCATCTTCTGTAGTCTTGGAGGGAGCCGATTCAGTAGTTTCCAAAAGATTGACTCCAGTTATTTGTAAGCTTGCCCCTGGTTCCGAGATAGTTGGGTCATCAAAATTGAGAATTGGAATTGAGAGAGCGACAACACGAAAAAAATAAACGGGGACAAACTGGGGAGAGGAAGGGCTTCCTTTATCCCACCACCGCCACATTTTCCCAGATCATGAGCTCATAATTTCGCGTGTCTTTCACTAACGAGTCATCCCTACTATTTGACGGCCTGGAACATGCTAGGGATTTGTTGTCTCAACAAACGCTTGCTCTCCCAACACAATAGCTGGTAGCTCTCTTTTAATATTGACTCAGATCTCCTCAGAGGCAGTCAAATGTCTTCGAGCTCAAGGCAACTGGTTTGCCCTCCTGTATGATCACTGCACGGCGGCCTGTGCTGCTGGCATCAACACTTTCAACTGTTTCTTTGCTTTTATAAAGTATGCAAACACAGGGGTACTAGTGATGATATATTTCAGTTTACAAAAAGCCCCCTGTTGTGGTTTCTTTCACACAAATCAGGGGCACCCAACGACCCGATGTTTCCAAATATATTCTCGTTAGGTGTGTAGGTCAGTTCTGGCGTCTTTAGATGTTCGCTTCGTAATTCGTTTGACAAAAACTCCTCCCACGATCCCTACTGATGAAATTAATGAGAGAATCTCGAAAGTCGCTAAATTCGCAAGTTAACGAAAGTGGGGTCTGTTCACGACAAAACTGTCAATCCTCTTAACCTCACCTTCCTTTTGCCTACCTGGTCTGGCTGATTAAAAACCAGTCGCTTATAAATAACATTCCTAGCACCCTGGCACAGTAGAACCTTCCACGATTTTTTTTATTAACTTTAGATAGAGAGCATTAAGCGAATATCCATCGACCCTTGAGGGAAGGCTTCCCTCTTATCTACCAATTTAAATATGATACGTCAAAAGAGAGCGAAGACATACAATCAGGGACAAAAGTAGTTGACACACTTGTTTAAAACGGGTGCTTTTAACAAACATTTAATTCATTTATTATTTCATTCCTTTTAAACGCCGTAAATCCCCCGACCCCCCGAATCAATGTTGTCTGAAGTTAAAAAAAGACTTGAGGGTCCAAAATTCAACATTGATTTTGGGGGGAAGGGGTTGGGATAAACGGGGGAAGGGGATAAGTATGTTCACTATGCAAAAAGGGGCCATTTTACGGAAGTGTGTCAACACTTTTGTCCCTCATTGTCTGAATGCGAAATTGTGCTACTGCACACAAGTTGAGCCGTGTATAACACTGATTTTAACTGAAATTAAAGGAATCAGTGACATAATTATGTTATTGGTGGTGGGGGTGACATAGACTTATTCACGACCGAATTATAGGGCCAAATCGAATTACGCGATGACGTAATAAAAGGGCTGCGATATCCAGAATTAACGTCGATATGGTTTACAAGCTAAAAACTGACGCTGAAACTCGCGCCTATATACAACTTTTGATGAATTTCAAGGGGGTGCGTACTGAAAATATTTTTAATAAAGTGGATATTTCTCGTTCTTCACTTTATCCTATTGTTAAGGCCAAAACAATCACGGATAGGGTAAGGATTGACACGTAGTGGGGATAGTCACTGGCCGGCCACGGAAATGTGGAGCGTTAGTGAGGAGCGGCCGTCACTGCGTTCAATATCGAAACTACGGAAAAGTGAAGGTAAATTCATGGCCAATTCAATAAAAAACTAAGGATAGCGTAGCAAACATTGAAAGTGTACACCAAAACAATTACTTTCATCCCACCTCGTGACACCCTGTGTGACATGATAACGCAACGCAAATAGCGTGACATAAGCGCATATGTCTGGGTATTTCGACTGCATTTCTCAAGCGAAACCCTGTGTTTTTGTGTATTGTCGGCAGAGAAAATGAAAAGAGAGCTTTGAAACGTGAACTGGTATTTGACTCTCAAAGAAAACGACAGCTCAAACTGAGGAAAACATTGCTTCCTTCGTGTTACAACGGTTAACCACGTTTCGGCAAACGGAAAGTAACGTTAGTCTGTTATGACCTCTTAATGTCGACATGTATTCTCGTGGTTAACCGTTGAAACTCCTTATTTGCACCACATCGCTGGAATTTTTCTCGCCAAGAATACGTATTGCGAAGCACTTTCTACATAACGGAATCTTCTTTTGCCTTTTGTGAGGAATTTGCGCATAAAAAAGGAAAATTTTCCAGCGCACGGCTGTCATCGATCACGTGTTATCCCGCTTTGCTTGTCATCAGGTGAACTTCTGGGCCAAAGTAATTGCTGTTTTGGCGATGATATAGCCTGAGTATCAGGCGTTTCTGGGGAAAAGGGGAAAGATGGAAGCGAAAAAGGGAGAGAGGTGAAGGAGAGAAACGCCTGACACAGATGCTTTTACTGGAGCCTTCCACCCCTACACAGCATGATTCGATACCATCCAATCAAAATCACTTCCGGTCATTGGGTTGTCAGCTTCACGTGTCAAAAAGCTCGCCTAAAATAAATCTCACTCAACGGTTTGGCCGAGCTCCGATGCTTGTGTTGCTACGATTTCGTTTTTTTTAAACCTCCAATGAGGAGTTTTTGAATACTTGTAATGTAAAACATTACAGGAATTATAACATGTCTTAAAAATTGTGTTAGTGTAAGATCGCCAACGCTCTCGTTCGTAAATAAACGTGCCCCAGAAAATTGTAAATTGCTTTTGTTTACAGACTTACATCAGGCGCTTGTCTGGCAGCTAAAAAGCTGATGTTATCCCTCGTATCCTCGGGCGGTGGAAAGCTGCAAGAATAAATAGGAAGGTGCGATGGTGAAACACCTATGCCTAGAAATTATCAAGCAGCAGCAAATTCCACCACTTCACGGAGAGCTCGTGAAAGCTGTTACAAGTTTTAAAAAATTGAGAGCCTATAGCAAAGGTCAATCCCGTTGGCGAAATATGATGGCGCCCGCTTGAGCTTAAGACATTTCAAAAGTGAGAGAATTTTGGAAGAGGAAGCGGACGAATTCCAATCACGTACGCTATCGTAACCGCCACAAGCAAAGTCAAGCTTTTTAAAAGCATTGGTGCTGTCGGCTATCTCAATACATGGCTACCTTGCTCTATTTTCAGTTACAGTAACAATCCCCTTTTAACGGCAGGATGTTGTAAATCAAAACTTAGATATCTGAAACACTGATATCGTCTTCTTTGTCCCGGTCTTTTGAAACCAATACTCAGACATAGTTTCGGCAGAAGCTGGTATATGAGGCTTTTCCATACTCCGAGTACATCTTTCCTTTAAACTACGAGGCCTTGAAAACACAATTCTTGCTCGGATTTTATTTTTATTCCAGGAAAGAACTTGAGAGCGCCCTCTAGAGCCGTTTTGAATTCCTCTCTGCGTCCCCTCTGTCCATAAAAGTATCACATACCGGTAACATGAAATCAAAACATCTATTGCTTCTTGCCGATCGCTCTTGCGGTCGGTGACGTCAGGGGGTATTGTGTGTTATCCAATCACTGCCACATCCAGATTTTGGATGTGTCACACCGTTTGCTGAATGGTTTTGTGTCAGGCCTTCCTTTCTCTTCTCCCCCTCCCCCTCCCCCATCTAAAATCTCCTCTCCCCTAGCCCCTTAGGAAGGCCTGATACTCAGGCTAGCGATGATACAAACTGGTGTGTCTATTTTGAAAACAATTTCTTTGGCATTATGTGATTTACGAGCTGGGAAATGAAATAGTTGTCCGTCCAACATCAATAAACAATCATGCCACTGAATAAATGGCAGGCGGTCATGTAAAATCATTACAAAAGTACATTCCTAACCTCAACGCCTACCTACGCTAAAGGTTTGGATCAGTTAGGTTAGAAAAGGTCTCCAAAAAAAAAAAACACATCTATATATATGGCACAGCACAAACGGCTGGCCCATCATTTATGAGGTTCATAACCTGTATATTGTTCACGTCCTTTCACTAATGGCAAAGGTCAATGTCAAAAATATTGCATGTTCGCTCTGTTACTCTGCAGTACTTCATTCGCTTAAGTTAACCATTTACCAGAACAATTTCATTGTACCTTAATGTTTCCATCCTTTTTCCACTATTGATAATACTTGTGAAAACATTACATCCGCAGCAACGGCATTGATCACAACACAAATCATTTCGTCTCGACCCGACAGGGTATCAGGAACGCGCGCGGGGGTACAAGATTAAGTAATGACATACGCTTCGTACATTTTACTCTACGTATACTACAAATCAGGACGAAACTCTATAAATTGATGTTTAAAAACAAACGATTTGGCCCATAGAGTAACGTCATCGCACAAAAATTCAGCAGCGTCAAAAATCTAGCCGGAAAACACAGATACATATTTCAGACAATCAGGGACAAAAGTAGTTGACACACTTGTTTAAAACGGGTGCTTTTAACAAACATTTAATTCATTTATTATTTCATTCCTTTTAAACGCCGTAAATCCCCCGACCCCCCGAATCAATGTTGTCTGAAGTTAAAAAAAGACTTGAGGGTCCAAAATTCAACATTGATTTTGGGGGGAAGGGGTTGGGATAAACGGGGGAAGGGGATAAGTATGTTCACTATGCAAAAAGGGGCCATTTTACGGACGTGTGTCAACACTTTTGTCCCTCATTGTAGATCCGCAAAGTCGTGGAATATTCCAGACGTTTGTAAGGTGGGGGCACGAACACATTTGTTCGGTCAGCGAAACTCATCTATCCCTCGCAAGCCTTGACAGCGAAGCCGAGGTCCAAATAGAAGGAATACACGTTTATTGCAAAGCCAAGGGCTTCTCGTCAAGGTTGAGTTGTTGGTGCTTATATTTCTTCATCTATTCCATTTCAAAGACGAATGGATCTCAAAAAAGAGGATATTGAATGCTTCTGGATTGCGATATTATTCCCTAAAACTAAAGGTTTTCTCATGGTTGCAATCATTTAGGGACCTCCGTATTCTTCTACACATCTCTACGTAGATTTCAATTGCAAATACGAATCAATACTTTCCACAGTGTCAGCTGAAGACAAAGAATGTATCCTCTCAGCTGACATAAACTGTAACTATTCGGTGTCCTGGGATTGCAAATCCATTCTCTCCTCCTTTGGTCTGAAACAACTCATTACCAGCCCCGCCAGAATTACACCCGAGACCAAGAACCTAATGGATGTTATTTGCAGTAACGAACCTCATAACATGTATTCGGTGAAAGAAATCCCAGCTGGCTTCAACGATCGTGAACTCATTGGATGTGCTCGCGAGTTTAATAATGTTTATTTATGTTCAATCCACGAATCATTAGTTGCCGAAATATCGGGCTAACTACGACCTTAAGCTATTTTGCGAAGAGCTTAGTTCTGCGAATTTTGTAGAAGTTTATTCATCGGGGTAAATGAGGCGTGAGCCTGACTTTTCGAGATATTTTTGCAACGATGTATCGACAAGCATGCTCCCCTTATTCAAAGAAGGTCAAAGGCCGACTATGTCCTTGGTTGACTCTGGATGTCAAAAAAGAGATGAATCGCCGGACTAATCAAAAAAACTATTGGTCTCCCTATAAATGGCACCGCAACAACAGACTCTCCAGCCTTGTTAAAAAATGTAAAAGCAGAAATAATTGAGATCTCCGTGAAGATTGTGCTGACCCTCCTGATAAATTTTGGGCAGCCATCAAGAAACTCTAACCTACCAAGTTTCCGTCCGTCTAATAAACGGATTAAAGTCAACTGACAAAAGCTTCATTGCAAACACCTTTTGCGAATATGTCAGTACCATTGCTAGGAACATGAAAAGCAACTCAAGCTAAATGAAACTTTAATTGTCTAAAGAAAATAATCCCAATTAAGTTACGAAAAGTAATTTTAATTTTAAAGTTGTGAAAGAAACAGAAATTCTTAAAGAGCTAAAAACTCTTAAGCAGAAAAAAGCTTTTGGATGATCCCTCCGGGATCGCTTAAAGACGCTGCTCTTGTCTTTACTAAGCCTTTGACATTAATCGTCAACTTATTTCTCGAACTGGAATTAGGCCTGGCAGTTGGAAAATGGCAAACGTGATTCACCTCTACAAATCTGGTTGTATGGCTGATATTGAAAATTTACAGACCAATTGCAGTTCTCCCCGCTTTGTCAAAGAATTTGGAGAAAATAGTCTACAAGCAGCTGATAGCTCATCCACAGCATCATAGTCTACTTTTTGAGAGCCAGTTTGGTGTCCGTCCAACTAGCTGTTACACTTACTTCACTTATCTCATAAGTAAAGCAACAGAAACAGTTTTTATTGACTCATCAAAGGCGTTTGATACCATCATTCATTCCGTTATATTTAGAAAACTGTCTAGTTTTGGCGTATATAATGTGGAGCTGCGATGGTGTATTGATTATTTATTCCTTCGCAAGCCGATTAACAATTTAATGGTGTGCTTTCTGAACCAAATCCTGTTTACACTGTAGTTCCTAAAGGAAGTATTCTGGGGCCTCCTCTTTTTCTTATCTTCGCCAATGTGCTTAGTCCCCTTCGTCATTGTAAGATTATCACCTATACCAATGAAACAGTGATTTTTACATCCTCAAGCGATATTGATGCGAGATAACCTTCCTCAGAGCTTGGATAATCTCTATAACTACTTTCGTGATAATAAATTTATCTTTAATCTGAAGAAGGGAAAATCTGAAATCTGAGGTGATGCTGTTTTGTACTTGTAAACGGTTGAATCTATTTCATATCGCTGTCAAGTCAAGCTCTCGGTCAACGGTTCTCCCATCAAGACCACTACATGTTATAAGACCTCGTCGTACTTCTGGACACTTAATTGTGAAAGGCATTTTCACAAAATTTACAAGACGACAGCAGGAAGAGTAAAGCTCTTAAGGCGCATCCATTCCAGCATTGATACTTTTAGTGCCCAACGAACTTACCAATAGATGATTATGCCAATATTAACGTATTGCGGTTATAATAGTCTAAAAATGGTCAGAGTCCCGCAAAGGCATGATCCGCTCCATTGATCGAGAACCGAAGCCTCGAAATCATTTCCCCGAATTGTAGCCACCCGCAGAACTTTGATATTTGACTTTTAAAAACTGACAACTTTTTACAAAAGAGAGTGTTCTGCTTTGTATTTGACTGCCTTAATGAAACTCCTGCATGTTTTCCATTTAAAATTGTTTTAAAGAATTTAATCATAACGCTTTAAACACTAGAAAGTATGGAAAAACAACAAAACTGCAAAAGGCCAAACTGGATTTTGCGCAACCTAGATTTTAATTTTTTTGGTGCCTCGATTTTCTTGTTCATTACCTTGAAGTTTAGGGAAGCCTTTTACTATTATTACTTGTAATTTCTTTGTGCATGTTTGGTTTTTAAAATATGCATTTTATTTCATATATTTTTGTAATTCTTATTTTAATATTATTAGTTTTTTAATTCTTAGTCAGCAGGACCCCGTTGATAACAGTACTTTGTAATGAAGGGTTATCATGGATAAATCATTATTATCATCATCATCATTATCATTATTATCATTATTTAACAATACCGAAGTAGTGGTACTAGTACGATGTGACATTATGAATTTTCAATCAATTTACAGACATCTAGCAATGCCGCACATCTTGGTTCTGTGCACAGTGCTTTCGCTCTTCTACTTACCAGAAATAGACAGCCTTGCAAGTTGGGCACGTGGTTTAAAAAAGATTCAGGATAACATTCTAAATCTAGCTGACCCGATTCGAATGTTAAGTACAGGTTCATCACTGACATCAGTGTATGTAGGTGGTACTGGTATCTGGTGGAGATCTGGTGTAATTGGCTCGATTTCCCAAATGGAGCAAGGAGAGAAAGAAAAAGCAATGGAAACACTCAACATCGCCATCGCAACGCTAGCCGTGTTCGACACAACACAAGCAACAGTATCCCCTATCGCGTCTGGACTGATTGATCAGTTAGTAAAACACAAAGGAAAATTCCCTCAAACAATCAGTGGATTTAAAGAGTATAACAAAGTAGTGGCGGAACGAGTGGTCAGCGGTAATGCAGATGATGTTGATGATATCATTGATAGTGCAAAAGCATTAAAGAGAAAAATAGGAGAGTTTTTTGACAACGAAGTTACTACATTTATGAAAAACACCCAAGGATACGACGATCTCGTGACAAGTCTCAAAAAGGCAAAACGGTGGGCAAAGGCGTTAAAATGGGCCGACACGATAAGTGGGCCTCTCTTTGATGCCGCTAATGTTGCTTTTTGCGGCTGGCAATTGCATAACGCAATCAATGATGAAGATTCTCCACCCGAGGTGAAGTCTTTGAATATTGCAAGTGCATCACTGGGGGTGGCCAGCGGAGCAGTTGGAGTGACAGCATTCGTTGTGGGGGCATTGGCAACGGCTGGAAGCACACTGGCTGCTGTGGCAGGTCCTGTCGGCGCTATTATAGGATGCTTGCTTTCGCTTGCAGCAATCATCGTCGACTTGATTAATTCTGTGAATCCTTACGGCACAATAAAAGATCATCTTGAAACAATACAGAAACTCAAAGAAGGTTCGCTGTTGTATCTTCAAAACCAAGTAAACATCACCCATCAAGTCACTCCCGCATTCAAGCAAAATACTGGCTTTGACACCATTTACGAAATTAACCAGGGAAATTTGATACAAGGGATGCGTACCGAGTCAGTTCAACATATTTCCGGCGTTGATGATGATCCAAATATCATGTTTAAGGCTACAATCAGTCCAGGTCAAGAGAACGGCTACCTTACAATGGGAAAGAACCGAATGTTTGACAAGTCAGAATATGGCAATATCATTTTCAGGCCAAAAGGTATAGTTCCGATTGGATATGACTTCTATGGGAACATAACAAAACCCAACGGAAAGGGAATGACGGTCGTTGCTAACACGGCTATGGTCGCCGAGCTCTTTTGGATAAGGGGAGTTAATATTGACACTCGAGTAGCAAACGATGAAGAAGAGAGAAACCCTGATAATGTTGTGATTGGAGAAATGACAGGCCTTGCGTACTCAGATCATTCAATCAGAGTTGATACAGGTGCAGGGGATGACTTACTCCAGGTTACAGGAGTACCTTGCAATTACTATACTTATCACCAGAACTGTTTTTGGGGTACACTTGGTACAGGAATCAATACATTATCATTTCAAGGGATGAACACAAAGAGACTTGAGTTTCCAACAGGCCGAACTGGTAGGGCGCCCAAAATTCTCGTTGGTATTAAGTACGATATGAGATCCACGGGGATGGTACCAAGCTCCGAAATTTACTTGAGATTGAAGGACTCATCAGTAACAGAAAGGTCACAACTACACGAATACAGAATCGGCTACGTAACCGGTGTTAATGTATTTCACGGTATGTATTAAACTTAATCAATGTTTGGCACTGTGAAACAAATGACGGAAGAGAGAGATAACTCGAGTGAAAATTCAAGAGCTAGAAATAACCCATCAGAACCCACTCTTCGCCAAAATGCACCATCGTAATTACCTACGATTTGATAATGCCAAACCTCGCAGCTTAGTAGGTAAAGCAATGGTAGATCTCATCCCATAGGGGTAAACAGATTTCTCTCTTTGCCCCGTGGTTCCCCTAATTCTTTTACTAGTATTGTTGCGGTCATTGGGCTTTTAATGGTTATTTCTAGCACCTGATTTTGCACTTCACAGCTAATTCTCTATTCCATCATTAATAATGTTCACTCCGACAAGATGCTAGCGCTCGAAAGGACAGCTTCTCAATCTCCCAAGGGAGACAGATCTACCTTAAAAACTCAGTTGGTACGATCAAATGTTTAATTAGTTTTTATTATTTCGCAACACTCTTACTTTTCTTAGTTTTCTTCGGCAGAAATTGTTTTCAGCAACTTCCCTTTGGCTAAAAATCAGCACCAGAAAGTTTTTAAAAAGAGAATGAAAATGAGCAAGAGTGGAACCTCGATAGTAGGGCCAACTTCAAGTCACTGTCAAAAGTTGTTAGATATAACGAGGTTCCCTTATATCGAGGTTCTCTTCCATATTTTTTGCTATTACTGGGGCGAAGAAAATCGTTCGTTATACTTAAGAACTTCGTTATATAGAGAGACGTTTGTTATATCGAGGTTCACAAAAGGAACATTGGAAAATTGCTTTAAGAAGGTTGATCGGAGAAAGAACCGACAAAAAGCAATGGGCCCCTCCTCAGACTAGAACATTTTGATAAGTGATCAATCATCAACAGAAGGTTATCTAAAACCTGTCTAAAAAGACTGTACTTCTTCCCTTCGGGATCTTCTATCAGGCAAGAAGGAAAAGATTGGGGCCAAGTTGAAAAAGAGTCTCTCTGTCGCTTGAAGAAAAAATGACATATGCGCCAGTTCTCGCTCATTACTGCTCAAAAGAGCAAACCATGCCATCTGCAGACGGCTATCGTATGGGTTTCCAGCGGTCAAAGACAACAGAGAGTTTAAGCAGCGACCTACGCCAACCAGAAGTTCGCCATTTTTAAATTTGTAAATGCCTTGACGCTACCAAATCTGTAGTACTTAGTGACCTTAATCTTATGGAGACGATTAGCCCAAAAAATGTGGTCAAAGTCGCGGCTCAAGAGTGCAAAAAGTCCACTTTCGGTCGACGTGCGTCGCTCAAAAACGTCGCTGCTTAAACTCCCTAACGACACCTTGTGCAGAGTGGATTCATCGGTTCATTTGATCTGCCATGACCCGAGTGTTTTCGGATCACTGACCCTAATCCGGATCGTCCCAAAGGAACGCACCCTTAGTTTGGTGCGGCAAAAGCGTTAAGTAGAACGTTTGCCGAACTTAGCTTGGGCGCAAAACATGGTGCGTCGTCTGAATCAGATGTCGCGCCAGTGTCGCTCCGAAGTCGAACTTATTCAATTAGGTTCGGCACATAAAAAGTACGGTGTCTGAACCAGGCCTTAGTGACAGGACAAATATATGGAGGTTTTTAACATCCATGTCGTAATGTATTCGAATGGAAAAGACAGGAATTCGTCCTCGTCGTTGACAGCTTCTCGCAAGATTGTGAAATCGGGGTACTACTGTCATCTACCTGCTAAGGAATGATCAGCCAGATAAAAGCCATTATCGCGCGCCATATGAAATTCCTGTAATCATTCGTCCCATGTAAGGGAATTCGGATTCCGGAATCCGGGAAATTAATGCCGGTGGAATCCGGAATCAAGTAAAATTTTCCTTCTGGAATCCGGAATACAGCTCAAGGAGTCCGAACTCCCACTAACGGTTGGAGTCCAGAATCCAGTCTTGGATTCCCTTAGATGGAGCGAAATTATCTTCCACAATTAATAACCATTGAATACTTCTCCTGGCCTCCTCTCTTCGTTTCGCTTACGATACTACTGGGGAGGATGTCTTTAAGTGGTTTTTATTAACTTGTCAGTACGAAAACGGCTTTTCCTTGGCCCATGGGCTTAAGTAAAATTTTAATATCAAATAACATACTTTGCGACGGAAAACATGTATCATCCATCACATTTTAATGCAAAGACCAAAACTACTTGATACTCTATATACCAATAAGCAAATCTCTTGAAATGAAAAGTTCAGTTTGCTCTTATTCAACTTTTCTTTTTATGATAACTTCACAGTGAGCAGAAAATCGACTGATCTCATCACGTAAATGCTGATTTATTTTTTATTTTACAGGGTCTCCAATGGATGACGAAATTGCGATGGGAGAGGACAAGAGTTGTGTAGTGAAAAACGATGGCGGAAGAAACAATTATGTCATCTATCTGACCAATGAGCACGACTTTACTCATACGATAATTGATGAATCAGAAACACTCGGGCAAATTTACCTCGTTAAGAAGACAAAATATGGTAACGGATATTATAAGATTTCCCCTGACGATATTGGTTACGATGAGGAAACGCAAACCATAGTGATCTTCATGAAAGACAATAATGGTCTGAGGCATACGTTCACTGGGAGGATTATTATCAAACGAACAAAACCAGGCGATGTTAAAGAGATGAGGCTTTATCTGGCTGACCCCGAAGGCCAACCAAAAGTTAAATGTAACATTAAAAGCTTAGATGATGAAAACCTTGACTGTTCGTTGAGTTATACACTGGGGCATACCTCGATTAGCAGAGGAATTGGAAGTCGAAATCATGAATGGTATATTGATGATCGACCTGTGCCAAGCGTCCCGTTTCATTATCATCTGGATACCAATTTAAAAGCTGATCCGATTCCTGGCCTTTGTGGAGACTTTGTTATCTCGTTTGGTTCTTTTAGAGGGGATCGTCCTTCTAGTGGAAGTAAGGAATTCTCTCTGCAACTACCAAAAAATTCCTTTATCGCCATTGATGATGAATTGATGGACTGGGTTAAAGACTGGCGGGCACAATATCTTGTCTACTATCTGAGGTCAGAAAAGAAGCTGGTGTACGAACATCGTGTGGGTGATTTAACAGATGTATCGTACACAGTAAAAATTCATGTTCCAGAAGCAAAACGCATCGTATTCGGGACAACTGGAAATCATCAACTTCTTTTAGATCTGAAGCACGATGATAGGCCAGCAGTAAATTTGGGCAGTGAATACCTAGGTTTCACTTCAAGACCACTTGATGATTACACATTTACGGGGAATTTCGATGATGCAAGCCCGCAGCCCAAACAACTTGTTATTGGAGTCCCTGCGGAAAAGGCTACACAGAAAAGATGGAAAATAGTGTTTGGCAAAGCCAAAACGTACGCTGGAGAAAAACTAGAAACAGAAAACCGAGAAGCAACAGGCGATTACTCAGAAAATGCATTGATTGTGAGTGATACTCTTTGGGCGTACCTTTCAAGAGATGGAAATGAGGTGCGTATAATCTTTAGACCGTCTAAAAGAAGGGAAAACAGCTGGAAGATTACAGTCAAGAAAGGGTCGCAAAGAATCCACCAAGCTCGAGTTGATGGGGCAAATACCCTTGCTTACCATGAGGGATTGGTAAGAAGCAACCTTTATGATCTTGTGAATGGAGAAAAGAGAGAGTTTGATCTTTATGAAGTCTGGAAGGAAGAAATGAAGACCCTTCGGAGGGATATCATTGATGAAGCTAACAGGTGCCGATGAACAAGATCCACTTAGACCAAGATAAAAATGATGACGAAGCTTTGGAATTACTTTTAGCGAACAACAATCGTTACTAATGAGTGAACAAAAGCACAATTTGATATCCAGAAAAATATATATCGTATAACCTTTTGGTGAAATCACAAATCAGAATTTGAGAGAACAGTTTGGAGCAACTGGAATAATAACAATGGATTTCAATGATTCTGTAGTCAATCTCAAAAGTGTCATGGAGAGATGTCACATGAGTTTAATAAAGTATTTGAAATCAATGGTGAACCTTAAAATCCAATTGGCTTTCAAAAGTGTGATTAATCAGACCAAATTGCACTCCACTCAGTTCAATTATCCTTATTAACATGAATCATGAATTGTTAATTGTTTTTCTTCTGAAACGAGTTTTCACTATCGATGTTTATTGAGTGTAAGAAAAGGTATTGTTAAAATATTAAAATCTAAGCAGCGGAAATATCACCTTAGATTTGTTACTTAGATCTAATTAATGTTTTAAATTAAAGGGACATTTTTTTCGTGTTTACTGAATCATAGATTAGTTAAGGCCAAACGAATATTTTATCAGAATGTAAAGGTTGTGTAACTCAAAGATCACTATATAAGTTGTACTACTTTGTTTAGTTTTACAGCAACTTGAACGTTTTCAAATAAACGACAACCTTCTCTTGAATTCCGTGTGAAACTGATTTAATGTTCTTCCGTGGCAACCCTACCCCAATAGGAATATTGCATAGTTTGACATTTTTAACCTCAGTGTAAGCTGACCTTGAAATCTGATAATTCTTAGGTGTCTTTTCCTACATATATTAAAATCGATGGAAAAGTTAACTCAGTGACCGTCGATCAGGAATTCGACACTTGACACATTCTGTAGATCGACAACTTTTCATGATTTTCTTATTGTAACCTGGCCGTTGATATTGTAAAAACTTTATATGCAGGCGAATACTTTGAAATTGCTGTTAATTGCTCTCCTTGTGTTAAATTAATGAAATTGACCACCCAATTAAGCTTTATGGCGAAATTGTAGAAAGAAGATAATTTGGCGACAGTAAACACCTTGGAAGGTCCAATACCAAGCGTTACTTTGCTCCAAGAAAGAAAGAAACCTCATTCTGTTATCGAAGAACTTGCTAGCCCGCCATAAAAATGTTTCTTTCGCAAAGTACTTCGCTTCATTTATGCCCGTTTATTGTAATATGCGCTTTGTACGTTATTCCTGTACGTCTGATCTATTCTGTTTACAATCACATACACAACTTAACGCAAAGAATAAAATGAGTTTAGTGAAGGAATTCACATTTATCTAGGATACTCAATAAAATTATCAGCAATTCTATGCTTGTAATCCTTGCTGGTTACTACTGGATATGATTAACAATGTGGTTATCTTGGGCACATAGCGTGTCTTCCCCCGTCTACAGGCAGCGAGGCACCCGTCATGTATGACGCATCACTTGACGCCAGAAAAGCGATCACGCTTGCAACTTCCTCCACATTTCCCGGCCGTCCCAGGGCGTGAGTTTCTTTACATCGTTCTAGAAACTAAAGCAAAAATGGTAACTCTTAGCGAAATCCTAGATATTAAATGGAAATTATTCGTGGAAGACTCAAAGGTGTTATCACATTCCGTCTGGTTTATTTCAAGTATGGATCTATGTTTATAAGAGCAACTCAAG
The DNA here is from genome assembly GCF_958299795.1 of Porites lutea. Classification (NCBI taxonomy): domain Eukaryota; kingdom Metazoa; phylum Cnidaria; class Anthozoa; order Scleractinia; family Poritidae; genus Porites; species Porites lutea. Next base: position 51,694,557 of record NC_133201.1, on the reverse strand, counting down.
AGGGCCTAAGAAACGGCCTTCAGGACCTTAAAAACGCTTCTACAGATTCTTACAGAAAAGAGCGTTACAGTACGTCTTGCTATAAATTAATACATTGCCACTGCAAAATTTACTCCTCATACTTTTAAAATTTATTAAATGGAACGAAACACAAAACAATATAACGACGAGAGTATAGAAGTCTTGCAAGTCCCCGCTACTTCGATACTTCGCTTTGACGTCATACTGCCAGACGATTAGCCATATTAGGGTTTTCTTTGCGGGAAAACGAAGAGTCCATGTTTTGATCTTTCAACCATTGGCTGATAAAACAAATAACACTTACCGAGGCCATTTTTCAAGGTCATAGGAAAATCGCTCTATCACAAAAACAGAAGACGTATTGCATCTGTAGGACTAAGAAAACTCACGTCTATTATATAGAGGCATCCGTATTATGAAGGTTTGACTGTAATACAAAGATCATGGAGCGCACTTGAAGAAAATCAGCGGTCCTCGAAATTGCTTTCCTAACGAGTCTGGGCGGTAAACCATACGTTTAAGAGCAGACAAAGTTTAGTTGTCAGGGCAGGCAAAATTGAAAACGGCTTTGGTAACGCTTAAGTTGATATTTTAGCTCTCGCATTTTCTCGCTCAATGAGGCTTTCAAGAGAGGTCAACACACCTTTTGATATTCTTCCTCGTTCATGCCTCCACGTTTGTGTATTTCAGTAGTGATCACTCCAGGGCTAAACAAAAAAGACGGAACTGAGAACAACAAATATATTGCCGCCGTAAAAACGTTATCTATTTATGTTTGTTTTGAGATATCTCCGAGAGAGAACCTTAAGAAAAATTAATTGTTGTCTTACATCACTACTACTAAAAAGAAAAAAAAGCTTACTTTGACATGGGGTTTTGGGTATCTACAGTTTCATCGGAACGCGTTTCATCATTTGGACGTCAAATTCCCCTAAACATATCCGCTAACTTCAATAAAGTAAGGAAAAAGGAGAAAAATTGGGAAAGTGGTGATAACGACGGTCATCACGACGCGGAAGATGATGATGATGATGACGAGGACAATAACAATGATGATGATGATGATGACGACGACGACAACTTGCCTAGTTCCTAGGCCTCATTATTCCGCGCGGCCAAAGCGTTTCGGGTCACGTGGTCCAAGCGAAAATGTGAGGCATAGACAAAAATCTTCAAAAGTGAGACTGCTCGTAGCCTGCAGTGCAGGCGTATTTTGGGTGGGCAAAACCTTGTTCGTGTTCATAATGTTGTTGTAGCCGCCATCTTTGATTTTATGACAGTGGAAGATTGGGGAGAGTAGAAATAGTAACCCTTACGGTGGGTGCGTGGGCGAAAGAAGGAAAAAGGGAGAGGGGGAGGGGAGAAAAAAATACGGCGTTTTCTCTTCTCTCTCACCGCCCTTCCCCGCCCCCTCCTCGCTCCCTTTGACACGCCCCATTTCCTCCTCTCTTCGTGAAGTTTCAACATGGCGCTTTCGCGAGTAAAATTGCGCGCTCAAAGAAAATGCCTGCACTGCAGGCTAGACTGGTCGAGGCATTGGTTTACAAGACGATATTTGCATTTCCAGGTTAAAAATACGCCGCTAAAAGACGCAGATGGAAAGGAAAAGTTCAAAATAATGCTTAGTTTTCTTCTATTGGACAAAGGGAGGCTTTTTTTTACAAAATTGTCCTTCGAGGAATTCGAAATTCAGAAAATGTCCGTCATCGGAGCGCTTGGCCTGTTTTGAAACGCAATCAAGCAGCGAAGTTTTTGAAGAATTATCAGGTACATTTTGTACTCTTTAGTCAAGAAAATAACGTTTTTAAAAAGAGAATTATGTATTAGTAAATATTTGATGTTAGACGTTTTGTACATTTTGAGATCGGCTTGAGCGCCCTGATTTGAGATTTGTGTTGAATAATTTTTGCCATGTGCTCAGCCGATTTTACTTGCGTGAACGGATCCATGAGCCGTGTTTGTGTTGCGCGAATTGCTTTCAAGGATTAATTTATGAGTTTTTTGATAAAGTTTTTCTAGAAATAATTTCTCCGTTAGCTCAAAACACGATCCTGAGACTACAACATCCAAGTTGAATTTTTAACTTCTCGCGTTACACGCATCACTTTGCGAATGTCGGTGAATATAATAGGATTTTTACTTTTAGGTTCAGTTTTTTGGCACTTTTCAATACGAAGCTAATTTAATGAATTTTATTTGAAAGTATGTTCGGTTTTCCTAATTATTTAAGATGTGCGTTCTAAGTTTACTACAAAGAGGGTCACTAAAGTATCGTTTTTACTTTGAAAATTCGCACGATCGGTTAAAACTATGGGTCAAGAGTCAGGTAGGAGCAACAAACTCCGATAATTCAGCTGGAATGATGAGATTGGAGGAGCAGAAATCAATCTTCACAGGATTATGAACAACATTCTGATGACTTCAAAGCTGGTCGGCAAAAGTCGATCCCACAAATATCCACGACGGTTTGAATTTCAAAAAGCAACACACGCATGCGCATTCTGTTTTTGTCTAGGCGTTTCCTGCTCGTTCGCCTCGGATACGTCACCTAATTGAATTGACCGAGAAAGACCGGGAAAACGCCGTACAGGGACTAGGCAAGACGACAACGATGACAATGGTGATGACGATGACGATGACGACAACGCTGACGATGACAATGATGATTAAAGAAGCGTGATGATAAAATGCTAAAGAGAAGAGGACGTTCAATGATAAGCACACTTGATCACGCGTAAGTAGCAACCTGTGATCAGGCGTCGCAGGTTACATGTAGATCCCGTGATGAGCGTATACATGAATTAGCGCACTATTTAATATTTTTGTTGTTCTCACTTACTTGACTGAGTTAACACGGATCTGTTTCGACGCAAGTTCTGCAACATGATAAATGCAAATTAACTGGCTGCCAAAATCAACCTTCAGGATGGAACCCTGACTTTCATAATCGCTTTCTTGGGTTAAACAGTAATTCACACAGGGTACCCATAGGTTAATATAAAAAGACAGCAAGAGACAAACGATACATCATCTCTCTTGTTTAAGAGGTACCTTGCACATGAAACTCAGACAGCCACATCAACCAAGCATTGCCCGCGAATTAGGGTCGTTTCGCCCGAAAGTCAATTCGCCCGACGACGTTTCGCCCGAACTCAAGTCGACTCGCCCGATGATATATGATACTCTACAAAACGAGTAGGATTTCACATGTATAGTCCCTGTGTTTACGCTTGATCCTTTTTTCAAGCTTAAAGAACGAAAATATCCCATCGGCCGAATCGACGTAAGTCCATGCGAACTGACCTTGGCAAAACGATCCGATACAGTTCCGGCCAGTAGAGACAGTTCTTTAATCCTTGTTAGAGCTTAAGAGCATTTCAATACTTTTACATTACAGTTTGCTTTGGTTACTCCACTAAAGTGGCCTACGTACCGAGAGCAGCACATCTCGTGAGTTGATCAACTGCACTTTTCGACATACAGTAGGCGAGTACGCCAGGAAACTGTCAAAACAATACGGAGAACCATCAGTGACAAATGTGTACACAGCCAGCACTTCCCGGTGTCACCTCTGGTTTCCCCGCGAAATGACGTGTGAGGAACGACCGCAGAAATTTCATACTAATGACACGTCGCTACCCAGATCTGGGTAGTGCTTCTGATTAGTTAAGGCAAATTTGCCTTGGGGCACGACCAACCAATCTTCAAGGCCGATACACACGAGGGTTTTGCTCCCGGAGCATGCTCCAGGCTCATTTTGCACGTGTCAGTACACACGAGGGAGCGTTTTCAAGTTCGCTCAGTTTGCCCTGGGAGCTTGCCGCCAAATACTTAACCGGTTTAATATCGTGGAGCATTTTGCGGGGTGGAAATTCTGCTCCCGAGGATGAAGTATACCCATGAACTCGTTGATACACACGGAGGAGCTTTGCTCCCGGAGCGTGCCCCTGAAGCATGCTCCAGGAGCAAAATCTCTCGTTTGTATCGGCCTTTACAGAGACATATCATCAGACGTTATTTCGAGGAGAAACCAGTGATCAGTTCCGCTGTCTTCTCAGGCTATAGTTAGACAGCCTAGGGGGTTAAGGATTAAGACGCGAGAAGAGAAGCAAGACTGAATTTATGTGATTGATGAGCCTAAGCCTCGCGTTTAAAATAACAGAGAAACAACCAGCCTACGGAAAGTTTATGATAATAAACACTATAGACATCAAAATACTTCGTATGACCATAAAATGTAACATATTTCATTGATTTACGATGGTAAACTTACCGATCTCATGCCATTGACACTAGAAACATTCACAACGCACCCTAAAGCAAAAAAATATATATTACATATTAATAATAATTATTGAATTGGTTTTAAAAATTAGAGAAATGAAATTTAATGCGAGAGAGAATTTAGCTTCTTGGTTTTTGGCATATGTAAAATACATTAAGATTTTACAACTGATTTTAGATACTGGAGAACACCATCACACTACATGTAAGTAATGTTTCATTTAGCTCCGTCGTGATTAATTGACTAACGATCTGAAAACATGAGAAGCAAGTTCTATTTTTGCAATCACTATATACTGCAACGAAAACGTTGCAAGGCAAGTTCAATCTAGGACGTTCCAACAAGTAAAGGAGAACTTGCTCTGGTAAATTGCAAAAATTGGGAGATTTTTGCTTGACGAAGTAATAAAAAAGGCTAAGTTTTCTCATTTACGCGCCCAATTTTGTAAACGCTGAGGCCTGCGTGTTATTTTGGCAGATATAGTGTACAGGTAGTATGCTTCAACATTTTGGATGTTGTGCAACTTGTATGGTTGACATAACAAAACACTGGATGAGGTCTGACTTAAAATTCTTCTAAAGTTTAATCTAGCTGCATACCAGCATCTAACTGCTTAATTAACATGACGATTGCAAATTTGGATGTGGAGCTAGGAAAAGCGTAAATTGCATCCTTAACTATCCATTCTAAAGCCAAAAAAGTCACCAAACAAAGACCTCGCACTTCATGAGCATTTAAAAGTATCTTTATTGTTTTCTTTACAATCATTGCCAAGCCAAAAAAGCCACCAAAATGCAGGTCTTCAAAAGATGCCCTGACTGTTCATCTATATTACTATAGTATGTATAGTACCTTATTAAAAATTACATTCCCCGGCCTTTAATTTCGCAATTTTCGCGATTGTAAAAAAATCGGAAATTAATGACGCGCGAATAAAAATCCTCGCCAAATTTAAACACGCAACATGTAATATACCTGAACATTACATGTAAGTGCAAAGATCTCACATACATGTATGGAGTAAAAAGTCTAGAGGTAGAGAATCCGTGTGTTAAAAATTGCTTGTTCCATTTTATCCTAAATTTTAATATTAAGTTCCCACTTTTTGAAAATCGCGAAAATTAGTACCAATAAGGTATATGGTTTAAGCTTTGTTTCATGAGATGTTCTCACGCAGCCGAGTCAGTATCTAAGTATCTCTGATGACATAGTGTGTGTTACCTTTTGTTTCTGTCAGATAGGGTACAGCTAAGGATGTCAGGTAAAAAACTGCCCTGTGAATCGGAAGATACAGCACCGTTCAAAAGTAAGTACACTCGATTGTTGATACTCGTAAGAATCGAGAATCGAGACTCGATTCTCAATTGTTGCGTCTCGATTCCTGCGTGAATCTACAACCTTTGTTCAATATTAATATTGTAAACATTGGAGTACTCATGCCAAAAATTTATGTAAAAGCCGAACTGTAAATGGTTTTCCAGTTCCCACAAACATATTTCGCGACCAAAGTGAACTCAGAAACACTTGAAATACTATTCTCTTTTCTGACTATTTCAACTCGGCTACTTTCTTTGTCTCAAAAAAGTCATTCCACAATTTGACAACTTCATACTTCTCAGTTCAACCTCCCTACAACAACCACATCACCTCAGCAGGCTACAGCAATGGTCAAGTGCTACACTAGTGTAACCTTGATACAACAAAGGGTTAGGGACTAGCAAATTATGTTCAAGCAGAGGTTAAAAGTTTTTGGTCCTGAATATCACCATTAACAAACTCTTTCCAGTTAGAGGGCTCATCAAACAGCTAAATTACCATGTGCACTGAGGAATAACCAACCCCTTCCCCCTGAAAAAAAAAACCTTCTATCTCATTTCAGTTTTGTCATTGGGATTCAACAAGGACACAAACACCTTTTTTTCAATGCACCCTTTACTAGTTTACTTTAGGAATTTAACTTGATGTACATATCACCTTGTATTTATCCGCATTACTTTGTCAAATGATTCCAAGGATGTAGTTTCAATAGTTCCTTTAGCAACGATACCTGCATTATTAACCTGTAGTATATAGCGGAAAATATTTAAGCAATAGAAAACGTTTTCAGTGTTTGCATAGCCGGATATAAACACGAGAGCAGTTGGGAGAATTCGAGACAGTTATGCAAACCCAAGATGAAGTCAAGGGTTTGCATAACTGTTGAGAATTCTCCCAACCCCTCGAGAGTTTAATCAGGCTATGCAAATACAGGAAAAAAAATTTCTATTGCTTTTATTACTTTTTTCTTTGTTATGGCACTGATTAAAAGAGAAATTCTTACCAGTCGCGAAGTCTTGTACACGAAGTCTCGCTCGCATAACCAGTTCTTGTTTTGCAAAAAATATGCTTTCCAAAATATGGATTTTTCTCACTTAAAATGTCAGCTTAAGCAAAAACAAATTGACACAGCATGTTTCTAATGATTTTCCAAGTTTCAGCCAACAAGGGAATGGGTAAATAAAGTAAACTTGTTGACTTTTCAACTAAAAAACGTTTTCAAATTTGTGCTTTCGTGATTAGTGTGCGAAAAGCAAAACATCTTGATGTCACAACCATGTTTACATACTCTCATGCAAACACGCCTCTCGACCAATCGGATCACACATATTATATAACTAAAGATGTAAAAATAAATCATCCAAACATTAAGGTCACACAACACATTAACAGAAGATATCATACGCTGCTAAGATGTGTTTGGATATCATCTGATGTGAAATTAAAAACTGTCATTATTTGTTTCCAGGGCCGGATCTTGACTAGGGGGAGGGTGCAGGGAGTGTGCACCCCGCCCCCCTCCCGCCCCTCTTAGATGACCTGCGGCTTTCTAATACAACTGGTATTCTGTATTAAAATTTCTTTAAGTCACCAGTCAGTTACACCATTCCTTCATGGCGCACCCCCTCCTAAGAAAAATCCTGGATGCCCCCCTGGGTTCACATCCGCAAACTGCTAGAACTTCTAGCCTTCTTCACTATTTAAGCCCTAATTAAAGGGTTAAGAATCAGATCAGTATCAAACCTTTTCAGGACAAGGCTGTGCTCTAGCAGAGCCTGGTGGCCCGTGGCGCCTAACTTTTGTTCTTGGGCCACTCGAAAATCTTAGGTTTTTCATAGAAATCATAAGCTGGGCACACTGGATTTCACAAGTTCAGAGCACTGGGCTCACTTCAATTTTTTTTAGAGCACAACCTTGCAGGAAAACAACTGATTGGCGATGAAACTTAAGGACATGATTGCACAAGACAATTAACTTTTCCCCAACACTTTTAAAGGAAATGCATGAGGGGAACAAGTGAGTCAGAATTTAAATTTTGATAAATAGGGTTTAGGTGATTAAATAAGGACAATTTAAAATAACCACAGGTCCCATATCAGAGCACGTTCACTGATCTGATTCTTGTGGAAAGTACAGAAACCACTAGGAACTTAACAATCTCTGGTTGCAGTGACTCCGCCCCCCTGGGGGCTATCTTCAGACAACTATTTTTTCTTGACTGTTTAATATGTGGTGTCCATGATGTACATAACATGGTTAATATATATTACATCAAATTCAGTTGAATATTTTGTGTAAAGTTGCTTATACAAAAATTATAACATTGAAAGGAAAGTTGCTTAAAGGGCTGGGTTTGTACCATCAATAGCAACAACATTGTTCTTACCAAAATATCCAGCTTTCCAAACTGTTTTATTGTGGCCTCAAGAAGTGCTTTTATATCTTCATCTTTTTCTAAATCACCTTGCACTGGTAAAACCTGACAAAACATAGCACTCTTTCCATTACAAAACACAAAAGACTCCTTAAAGATGTAATCTTGTTTCAAGTATTATGGCTGGGGATTCAAATGAATTATCTAAGTACTTAAAAAATAAATCAATCCAATTAAAATAAATCAAATGAATTTTTTTGAGTACATGTCTATACATGTATAACTCGAACTCCCAATAACTGAGGGTCCACAGTTGGTTTGACGGGATGCAGGGTTTAGCTATTTTTTGTGGTGATACTTGGGATGCAAGCTAAAAACAGGAGCGGGAAGAGGGAATTCAGTGACAAGTGGGAGTAGGATTTCCTATATTTATGGGGTTGGGATGCCGGAATCCTAGGGATAAAATAGCAGGATACGGGAATTTTAACGAGGGCTAAGTAAGTTTGTGTAGACAAGTGGCGGATCGATTTCCCTAGAACACCTGCTAGAAGGTTCGAATTATTGGGAGTTGACTGTGTAATTCACTACATTAAGAACTACTTGTACAGAAGCCTTTTTGGTGGGGTGTATACATATAATATATAGATTTAGCCAGGGCTAAAAGCGAAGCTCTGGTTAATAAAACTTGTAAACAAAAAAAAATTAAATCGTCTAACGGGGAGGCCAATGGAAATGGCATCAATAGATCTAATTAGCAAAAAAACAAATTGCACGTGCAGCACACATTTTTTCTAATTAGCAAAAAAACAAATTGCACGTGCAGCACACATTTTTTCTAATTAGCAAAACAACAAAATTTGCACGTGCAGCACGCTTTTCGTCCTTCTTTGCCGTTGTTTTGCACAACTACAACGCTGTTTTGTAGGACTAAACGTCAAACTTCCTAGTTGCACATTGTTTTTATGGAGGAATTCTTACCCAATATTTTGTCTCCTGTGTTGATGTTCGCTTTTATTTTTCAGTACCGCTCAGTTTCACCTTGCTGGCCACTAGCATTTCTCATTGTCCCACAGCCGCTTTGAATTTTCATGTTTTTCTTCCTACAAAATTCTTCTCTTTTGTTCTCAGAAACTAGCTCTAGCTCAGTTTCTCTGTTATCCACGTGAGTGTAAACATCAAAAATAACGTTGAAAAAGACACGACTTTGTTGTTGTTTTTTCTTTCTAAAAGTCCGGGCGGCCATGCGATTTCTTTCCAAATAAAACCTTGAGTTGCATTAGGGTTGCCATACCTGTTAATTGAATTATTTTATATTGGTATGTCTGTGGTGCGGACGGACGGTCGGGCGGGCGGTCCGTGTACGGTCACATGATTACCAAATTTTCTCGGATGGGTAGTTTACCACATTTTTTTACCCATGGTGCTCCGCTGCGCGCTTCGCGCGCGAGAGCTCCGCTAATATCCCTAGTGTGAATTTCAAAGGGGGTCGGCATTTTCTGCACTGAAAAGAAGGGCACGTCAATGTCAGTATTTTATCATTGTATTTGCGAGTGTCGCAGCTTCAAACCATCTTCATGTTACTTGTCAACATTTCGTCTGCCTTACACCACTGTTTAAAGGCCATGTGGCTTGTTGGAATTTTACCCTAAGGGAGCCTCTGTTATGGCAGTTTGGAATGTTTCCATGGTTAATGTGTTTTTATTTGATGACTGGACACCTTTTGGGAGGAAAAAGGTCAATTACCTGAGCATCGCTTCTGGCTTCTTTGCATTTAGCTGCCACATTATCAAGTTCAGTTTTGTTTCTCCCTCCAAAAGCAACACTGCAACCAAGTTTAGACAACAAAAGAACTGCACCTCGGCCAATACCAGAACTTCCTCCTAAAACATATTTATTAGTAAGTTCTATGGTTAAAGCATACGATTGAAAAATGATCTTTCGAATAAAGGAACATAATTCAATAATAATCCTTAGCCTATATCCCCCACCCCATCCCGCGTATGTTTAAACATAGCGGTAAGGTGGTAAGTCCCCCAATCCCATGAAATTTCTACTTTCTGATAACAAACGATCCCTCTTAAAAAAGAGAGGAAGAAAAAAGGAGCCACATAATATTCACGTACAACCAAAAAGCATTAGCTAATACCTGTTATCAAGGCAACTTTACCAGAAAACGACCTCTCTTGGGCAGACATGATGATTGTTCAAGCACGTGGATGACACATAGGGGTGCTTATATGAAGTAGTAGCTAGGTATCCGCGCCTTGAAGAGTGCGCCTGGAAGCTGTGTACACAGGACCCGCTAAAATGCCACAATACGAGCTGTCATTGATAACAAGAATTTTATCGAAGGTGAGAATTACAGATAGAATTCGAAGCTGTCTACACTTACCTTTAAATCTATCAAGGTGTTAACGTCAATTACTTTATAGCTAGAAGTACTCGTTACATCAAACGTCAGAGTCTCCCCTGCCCCTGTGGCTTCCCTTTCCAATTTAACTTGTCTAGGAAGATCGGATCGGCTCATCCTTGGTGAAAGAACCTGTGAAACTCACGAGTTACGTAAAGTAAAGGACCCAAAGAAGTCAACACAATAAAACCTAGGAAAACAAAAGGTGCAAAACAAAGAAAAACTTCACAGGTTCTTACACCGAGGTAAACTCAGAAGATCAAGGAGTTTCTCGGGAGGCACATCTGTTGAGGGCAGGACTTTTCGTACTGTATGATCATATAGTCGAGCCTCCCGTAAAAGGCCACCCAAAATACCAAGAAGAAGAGGAATATGAAATCTTGCGGGTAATCACCGAAGTTTACGATTTCTTCAGTGGACTCGACTTTCCGACATTAAAATTTCAACTGTTTTGCGTTGTTTGAGCTATTTTAATTGCCCCTGCAGGGATTTTCGCCCGGAAGGTGAAATCCCAAGGAGGCATCCTGGTAGCTCGCGGGTATATGTAGAAATGTACATACTTAGAGTTGAAGTATACAGTCAGTATGCCAGAAAAACTCCCCATTTGCTTGATCAGTAGCCTGCGAACAGCAGACGCATTTCCGGTCGTCGCTTCTCTCCCTCCGAAAAATAGCTATTTTTCGGAGGGAGAAAAGCGACGACCAGAAATGCGTCTGCTGTTCGCAGGCTACTTGATCAGGGGCTGCATAGAATTGCTGGGTATTGATAATGTTTCTCTTGTTCACGCCCACAAGTAACAGGTGGTTAGGGTGACATAAAACAGAAAATCCCCAAAGGGACCACTTAGGTTGATTTTGCAACAGTGCGTTATTGTACAGTCATACTTTTTTGAGGTAGCATGTTATCAGTGACATTCTGTGAAGCAGCTGTTTTGAGAGTTATGGACAAAAAGATGCTTGTTAAGTGCAGATGAAGTTATAAGGTGTGTGTAACTGAGTATGTATATATGAACACCTGGAGAGTTTGCCAGACACGAGTATCATTCACATTATCTTTTGTTGGAAACAATTTCCCAGACACTCTTTCCCTCTTTGGGGGAATAAGACACAAACAAGCAAGATGAGTGAATCAATGGCTAGCTTATCACTAGCAGAACTGTGGAATATTACAGAGAGTCGCCGACAATTAAATTCTGTGCTGACTTATTCCCTGCTCACAGATGTCCTTCTATTAAGTTTTTTTAAAAGTATTGTTAATAGTTTAAAAAATGACTAGAAAACACGCGAGCATGAATTGATCAAACCTTGTTAATTTCTAAGGCTTACTTTCCAGCTAATAAAACGAACTGTATGCAATAACTGAAAGAGAAATAGTAAAAAAAAATTCCAACTTCTTCTGTGTAAATCGAACTGAATCAGTGCATGGAACCTTGCGTTTCCTGTTTTCATCTCACCTAGTATTGTATGGAATATATGTGAAAATCTTCATTATGAATTGGTATATTTCAAAGAGCTACACAACGACCAAGAATACAGTTGACCGACAACATACAGAGTGGGGGCAGCTGTAGTGTCAACTGTTAGTAGTTAGTGTTAACATTGAACATTTCCTTACAAACTCCATTATGCCCTTGTAATATAACAGTGTGATTGGTGGGAAGTAAACCAAAATTGGGTCAAATGACACGAAGGCAACACCGTTTTCGCGTGTTTTGTGTCATCACAAATTTATGACAATCGGAGTCAATCAGCATTTTTTGCACCATCATGTGTCATGCATTATGACATCATCTATCATTACTTCCCTATCAGTTCTCAATATTTGAAGTCATGAGGGGTTGACAGCCATTTCAAGTCTTCTCAAAGCAAAAGCGTGTAAATGTACATGTACTTGTCAGACTTTGGAAAGCAACAACAAAGACCCAAAGAGCTTTTGATTTCAAGCCTGTGCTGTGGGAATAAGCTGAATTTTTTTTGAACAGAATAGCTTGAGCTGTTTGATCAGATGACAAATTTTTTGAACATGCAGAGCTTAAGCTGTTTGAATGACTGACTATATTTTCATCCTTTATAAAATTGTCTGATTTATTTCTTAATGGTAATGTGAGAAACTGTATATGGATGTTGGGGCTTAAAGGATTAAAGGGGCTTTTTCAAGACTTAAATGTTGAGCTTTTTTGACAGGAGGGATTTGCCTCTGTTCTTCGTCGGACAGCTCTATCTATTATGGACAAAGGGGGAGTAGTAAGAAAAATGGAAAACCTAGGAGAGCAGGAGCTTCCCCACAGAATGAGAGCACATACTGAGTGGCATACACATGGCAGGTGTGTTGGTAGCCATTAATAAAATTACCACTTTAAAAGAAATTATTAAGTTAAAGTGGAACCTCAATTTAATTTTAAAACCTTTACATGTATATAACTAGGCCCCCATAACCTGGAGTGAGCATCTCCCTTGTGCGCTAGCCTGCATGGCAGGCGTTTGGAGGGGAAGGGAAAGGTAGTGTTAGGGCCGGCGCGCACAAGGATGGAGGGTAGGTAACGCCTGCCAGGAAACCATTGTTTTCATCATCCCACCTACTAATTATGTATGCAAAAATAACGCAACTGTGAATGACTAGCTGTCGAATAAGTCTGGCCACGATGCACGTATTTTTAGCTTTTGTTTTTCTAAAACAAGATATCTGAAGTGTTGGTACGTTCTATAAAAAAAAAGTTCAAATGCGGTGGTCGTCCGTTGAAAGAAGAAAGTTGCAACAATCGACGTCTTGTTATATAAAATCCAGCTTAAATCTATTATGTTGTTTGTTGAAGGAAATGTGCTGGACGTCGCAACTTGGTCTGTCTGAGAAAAATTTAAAAAACATTGCTGGTTCTCAAATTGGATCCAGCAGAGCATACAAAAGACTGGAGACTAAAACAAGTATTTCTGATGTTTTGACAGACGTGAGTACTGGCTCTTTCTTTTTGGTGTAGGTGTTTTCGTACTGTTGATGGGCACAAATATGAAAAGGTGCTTCCATTTTAATAAGAAAAGTACTCCAAAATGATGCTAAAAATAAACTGATCTGTGAAAACGCGGTTGCATGGGCCAAGTATAAGAGATGTATACTCCAGGTAATGGGCTCCTGACAGGCGTGGATCTAAGATAAGTCCCCTTTCTTGGGTTTCTGAGTCATTCAGACCAGTTATTGGCCAGTTCCTTTCTCCTTGCAAATCAGCGGATCATTTCATCAAGGCCAGATATGAAGCAAGATTTCATCATGGAAAGTATTTTTATTATTAAAAATATATTCATTAAGTAAAATTTGACCAATTTCCATATAAACGGCAGAAACCAGTTTCGGATCCGCACCTGCCTGATATAACAAACTCCTTGGTATGACAAACAATATTCCTAGCCCAAGGCATAGTAATGTGGAAAAGAACCTTGATATAATGAAACCTACTTAAAGGAAGCATATTTGGTCAGTCCCTTGACCCTTCATTATATCAAGGTTCCGCTGTGAATATATTATCAGCAGTGTAGTACAACTTTTAAATTATGATAAAATTAAACCACCCTGGCTGAACTTTTTCATACTATTATTCATTTCTTAGGATTTTACACAAAAAAATTAGAATTCTTTATTGAATTTATCTTTGGCCACTGTTAGGATTGAAAGGGTTATGTTTTCATTACATGTAGCATGTTATGCACAGGCATTCCACCTACCCTGATTCCCAAGAAGAAGAGAAAATCCTGGGAATGAGGTTGATACTTCACTTTCCTTGACTATAGCCTCTGCATAGTTACTATCTTGGCCTGTGTAGCAAGTGTTTCCGTGTGAGTTCGTAGCGTGATAAAAGTGCTCTTGTTTTCAATGTTCTGCTGAAAAAACTTATGTAGAAATGCTTGCTGCAGCAAGATATTATTATTACTGTCACTATAATTACAAGTGCCTATATGTTCTAGAATTAACAGTTGGTTTCGAGTCTAACCTTAATAACAATGCAGTGCGTAAAAAAGAAAAATATCTGAACTTGATCAAAGAAATGAGTAGAAATTACAGATGTGTGAAATTTGTAAATCTCTCTTTGAGCTCTCTTGGCGTTTTCTCCGATGAATGCTCCATGTTCTTAGACATGATGAATAACATTGGCATTGATAAAACGCAGCAACTTTATATAATCAAGAAAAATTTTCTTATCGTTTAATGATAAATATAGCCTTTGTTAGAGCAACATATTACATCTTTTGTTGTAGAAATAGGAATTGGGATAGCCCAGACTTAATGCAGTTGGGTTTTTTTTTCTTTTCTTTTCTTTTTTCTTTCTTTCTTTTCTGTTTTGAATAATCCAATCTCAAGCTGCATTTGTAAATTACCTATACGTAGCGAGATTTACAATTGTATATTCAAAAACACAATAAAGTTTCTATTATTATTGAATTCTTATCATTATCTTGATATAGGAAAACCTTAATATGTTCTTGTCCATATTTATTTTCTTTAGATACTTCTTGATGCACTTTGACTTAGGAACAGATGGTCTGAAGGAACTGAAGCACGAGTTAGGCACAGACACAGACCTTATACGGCCACGTATCATCAAAGTAAAAAGCCGTTATGATTCTTTGAAACACAGACACTCCATGTTAGAATGCTGGGAGAGTTACAAGCCTCCGAGTAGCTTTCAGCCAAGATGATAACAAGGAATTGAAAAGACATTTCATGCATTTTTCATTTGTACTTGTAAATAAATGAGTAAAAATTATTTAATGTTGTTGGTTTCGAAATTGCTGTTTACGGGCAACTAGGTTACATGGAGCTTTTACTGAGGAAATAAAACAGTTTAAAAAATATATATTTCAAGTTTCTAGTGAACAGAATGTGGTAAATTAAAACCCCCAGCAGGCATGAGGTGGGCCAGTTAACTATTTGGGCATAGGCTAGGAGCTGCAATACCTAGATATAGCTACCAACAGCTAACAGTCATTAGAAGACACAAACACGGGCTCTAGGCATTTTGAGCCAGCTGGGTCCAGCCTTCAAGCAAGTAGGTGGACATAATTGAGTGGAATTCAATATGGACGAGAAATTCGCCCTCAAGGAGTGCCGAAGGCGAGACTTTCTAGGTGGGACCAGGGAATGGTACTGGTTCAGAAGGCCAGGAAAGCCCCCTTGTGTTTACTCCTTGACAAATGAATGCGCTGCAGGTAGAGACTTTTAGTACCTTTTTCAACTAGACCGTTAATGAAGTCTCCAGGTAAATTACTTTCCAGGGTCGGCCAGGGGGGGAAGTGGTATACCAGTATACCCGAAAAAAATTCGCCAAAATACCCAAATATACCCAAAACTCATCCAAATATACCCAAAATTATACCCAGATATACTTTATACCTGAAATTCAAAGAAAGTGATATACCGAATACCCGTATTTAAGCTGCAATATACCGTATACCCAAAAACCCTGGCCGACCCTGACTTTCGCTCCAATCCATTGCTGACCACATCGGCGGATCTGGTGTGTGTGACGTAACAAAAGAATATATAGTGCAGCTACCACGAGGGCGTCGTAGCTGTAAGTGCCTGGCATAGATCCAATACATTAAGATTTAAAAAAAGTAATTTAACGGCATGAAGCTCCTCCAGCACTGAAAGAAATTAAACCCAATAAGGAAACAAGGTACGACATGTTAAACCACGAGTACTGAAAATGTCTGCGAAACAACTGGTACATTTTCTCAAGAGTAAAATCTGTTACGTACAGAAAACTCTCACATAGGTTTTTCAGACCCTACTTATGGTCGAAGTTGAATATAAGCGACAGAAATGAGACATCCCTAAAGAGATTCAAAGAAACTATACATAAAGAGTAAGGATCTGGAAAGAGGAGGGGTACAAGGGGAAACATATAAGGAATGCTACCAGGAGCCGATTATCCTGTAGCCTGCAAACAGCAGACGGATTTCCGGTCCTCGCTCTCTCCCTCCGACCGGAAATATGTCTGCGGTTCGCCTTTTTTTGGTTGGCATCCTTGAAAGTGAAATCGTAAGGGTTATTTATTTATTTTATTACTTTTTTTTTTTATTTACCTTTTCTTCGTTTGATGCATGATTGATGCATGGGTCCAAAACGACAGACCCCCAGGTCAGAAGCATATAACCCCGATCGGGGGAGCGAAGGGGGTTATATGCTTCTGCCCAGGTTCAATACAGCCCAAAATAAGGCCAGGTTGCTAAATATGTATTGCTTGGATATTGCGTGAGAAGAAATTTACACGTGCCAAAACCGGCTAAAGACTGGCAAAAGTAGAGGAAAAACTCGACATAGTCTCTTGTTGTAGTTTCTATGCTACAGAGGCTATTGATCTCAAGGCTTCTTTTGAACAAATTTGGACAGTTGACTACAGGCGGTGTTGATCTTTGCTTGAGCAGGCTTAACCTTGTTCGTGGACTCTACACAGGAAATATGGCTTCCAATGCGAATGGCCCGGTTTCCGCAGACGATAAATTTAATTTGATCACGAGAAATTTACAGGTTTGTTTGATCCTTTTAGTCTTAACTTAATATATTTTGACCTGGTGCGCTTCAGTTACTTACTTGAGTTCCACA
>NC_133201.1:51660056-51672556 GCF_958299795.1 Porites lutea | reverse complement strand
GATGGTTTAGAAAGTAGCGAAAAATAAATGACCGCAATAAATTGAGCAATTTGTATTCTTGGCTACAAACAAAAGGGCCTCTACTAAGACTAATTTCATAATAACTATATTGTAGTTGTGGCGAAATGATTGTTAAATCCATTAAGTAGTAATTTTATTCTCATTTCTGTAAGTTACCCAAGTTTAAGGTCCATACTGTTCATTTGGGACATTAATCTTTAGCAAATTGACCAATTACTAAGCAAAAACAGACTCAGCCATATTATTGTGTTATTGTTTTTTTTTTTTTTGTTTTTTTTTATCATTATTGTTATTTTATAATTCTATTTACAGGGCTGCAAATAATTTTTTTTTTTTTTATCTTGAAAGGACATATATATGTTGTACTAAGAAACCATCTTGGATGGACAAAACAAATTCATTCAAACATCACCAATAAAAGGTTGAACTTCATATACTTCAATTCTTTAGGTAGATTTTTATTCCTCCTTACCCTAAAATGATTTACCATAAAAAATTTCCTTTAGGTAATGTCTGAACACAGGTTGGATTTCATCGGACACCAGCAAAGTTTGGTCAGCCAATGTCCAATGACCACCTGTTATTTGCAGCCCGGCCTGTATTTATATATATATAACAATTATTCACCGAAGTGGAGGTGGCTAGTCCTGGATATTTACCGAACTGCGAAGCAGTGAGGTAAATATCCACGACTAGCTACCGACACTGAGGTGAATAATTGTTTTAGTATATACTAAAACAGTGAGATAATTGAGCACAAAAACGACGATTAACTCAAATACTGTTGCCAACGATTACAATTTTGGCGCGTAATGACCGGGCTGCCGCGGCCGTCGCTTTTTCTTGCCGACAATTAAGACTTTTGAAGGCATTTGTTTAGCTCTTGCGGGGAAATTTCTTCAAAAGGAGTTGTGAATTCTTTTTGTATTTAAAATCATTCTATAAAAAAAGATTATTAAATTTAGTTTTAAGCTTATTTATGAACAACTCAACTAAATAAAGTAAGCAAGACTTAAGCTTCATTTGCAGTTGTAAACAAAAAACTTTTTCACCGGTTTTATCGATAAATTCGTGTCAAAAAGACAAAGCTTTACCTGTTAAAACTTCCAATCCGAACTTCGTCACCTTCTTCGTGTATTTCGGAAACAGCTTGCTTGATTAGTTGTGAAATTTCTTTGTTTGTTTACGGCAGCAAACCGGGAAGGCATTTTGCTTGCAACTTACACGAGTTTGGCGTCGCTCGTTCCGAGGAACTGGAGGTGAATCAGTGAATAGTGCAGGATATTCACTGATTGAGTAGCCAATCAGAGCGCGCGGAAAACACTATCCACTGGTTTAGTATATACTAAACACTGTTACTGCATGCACCGTATTGCAATAATAGCATCATAGAAAACTGAAAAAAAGACACACTAAGGAATTTAGAAGGCAGTGCCATTACTAAAACAAGACAGGTTCTTCCAGGGGGTTTGATGGTTACTACTTGATGGTTACTACCGTACTACCTTTATGCATTCTTATCACCATAATCTTTTGCCTAGCAGCTTTCGTGACTTGTTCTTAAGTAGTAATCAAGTCCATCAATACAAAACTCGACTAGCCTCTCAGTATAGACCTCACTTTTGTATAACAAATATAAAGCAATTCAGCATCCTTTACCGAGGACCTAAAATCTGGAATTCATTGCCTGTTTCACTAATTAGCTCTCCTTCTATATTTGTTTTTAAAAAAAATTTAAGAATTATCTCACTGACAGCCGATCTGTCCCTTAATTTTCTGATCTTGCTCACTCTGCACTCAGCCATGAATTCAGTTCACTATGTAGTTGAAGGAAGCCTATTAATATAAGCTTCAAGCTTCGTTAGGCTTTCTTGTCACATTAATTTTATAATTTAATTAACAACTTTTGTTCATGTTGTATAAGGTTTTGTGAGTGACTGAATAAATAAATAAATAAAATAAATAAATAATAAAAATAAACTGAATTAACTTGCTGATGCACAGAATCCAATGCTCAGCTGAAAGCTCAGAATTCATCAAGCTTATTCCTATCTTCTTTTCAATATTATTGTTTTATTTTCTGTGACAACATTATTGCTACTTGAAATCCCATACCATTATAAGGATCTAATTGGGATTATGTTATTGATTTTGTTTTTAGTACCTCCCTTCGCTGGGATACAAGAAAAGAATACATCTTATGAATCCCATGGGTAAGTTTATTAATTTTGAACTACATGCATGCTGTCATTTCTTAACTGAGCAACACATTTTCCTGCAGTGGGCAACAAAATCACTGAGACATTGTCCTTGAATAGGGTAACTTCAAAGAACAGAACAATCCACACCCCTCCCCTCTCTCCTCCATCGCAAGTTGGGACATTTGTTGTTTTCTACAGGTAGCTTGAATAGTGGTACAACATCACATGGAGGTTGGGGAGGAAGGAAAACTTTATTTTCTCTTTTTTTAAGCTGGCAAAATGTTAGAGAGGCCCTTTAGGGCAAAGTGTCTCAACTAATTTTGCCGCCAATTGTTGCTTTTTCCTGCTGAATATGGCTACACAGTGTAACAGTAGAATATTATTGTTTATTGATTGACAGTCCCAGGACTAACAGGAACCAAGATGAGTGCCTCTGATGAGGTAAGGCTGACCTTCAGAATAGCGTTTCTTGCAAATGGAACTAATTAATATATAATGCTTATCGAAGGCAATGATAAGCAAAATAATTTATATGATCATCTTGAGTTACTTTTTTGTCGTTTCTGCCCTTTCTAAAGGATTCAAAAATTGACCTTTTGGATAGTGCATCTGCTGTGAAGAAAAAGCTGAACAAGGTCAGTTTCAACTCCACTTGTTCTTTAATTTATTTTTTATATATATGAGAACGAAAATGTGTGGCTTTTTCTCCTTGCACCACGCGAGCAAGGGCTACATTTCCTTGTGTAAAAAAGAGGGTACTTGAGAGGTAGAGAAAAAAGAATTTTGAGTGGTGCTTTAAAACTTAAAAAAAAAAAAAGAAATTGAAGCCAATGATTGAAAAGGGAGAAGTTTTTATCGTGTTTCACAGCTTTTTCGGATAAAACGCGACCTGCGATGTCAAAAAAGTCTTTGGCATGGATTTTGGGTTTTTCTGAGATGTCAATCAAAATTTGAAGGCTAGGTGTCTTTTTTCCACTCTCTATTTTGTCAGTTGGGGGGATTTGTTCTTTGATGTTCTTTTGTGTGATGAACTTTTTATGTTTTAGCACTCAAGTTTTTTCACCTTCTTGTTGAACTGAAACATGGAAAATTGAGATTCCTAAGCTGAAGATGACTGCGAAATTGTTCCTATAGAGCTTCCAAATCCAGAAGATACACAGATATAGGAGGGTCAGAACAAATTGTTAAGTTCCCGCCAACATTTGATTTTGTAGTTTCTGCTCGTTATTGGCGCCTTTAGTTGACAAGCAAGGATTGGATGCTATAGTAACAGTTTGAATGACATCGAAAAAAATCCGAAAGTCCCAAAACATTTCTGACAAGGCAGGTCACATGTCAACTCGTGTTATCCGAAACAGTGGTAATGGTCTAAGATACCCTGGGTGTCCTTAAAAGTAACAATAAAACTGTGCTGTCAACGTGATGAGTCTGATAATATGAGTCTGAAAATTATAAAGCTTCAAGTCCGTGATAGCGAATCAGTCAGTCATAGCGTTTACGTTTTCCATTTTTCCTTCTTGTTGCTTATTCTGTTGTTGTCGGCAATGCGAGAGTCGATTGCCCAGATGCATTTGTGGCGGCGCTTCTTTCATATTGAAAAAATCCTATCTCACTCACATATACTTAGGCTTAGAAAACAGCCAACATTTCACGACGTTATCACTGGTTTCCCCGCAAAATGAGGTCTGAGGAGGAACGACCGCAGAAATTCCATACTGATGACACGTCACTACCCAAATCTGGGTAGTGCTTCTGACTGGTTGAAAAATTGCTTCATCCGATGAGAAGCGTTACTCAATTCTGGGTAGTGACACGTCATCAGTACGGAATTTCTACGCTCGTTCCTCAGACGTCATTTTGCGGGAACGCAAGTGGTGGTGTCCTGAAGTGTTGTCTGTTTTCTCAGGCTGTCACATGCTCTGGTTCATCTAAATCACAGTCATCATCATGCAATTCCATTTAAAAATCCTTCTTCCTCACCCAGGTTATAATACTTTAAACTTTAAAAATTATTTAAAATTTTAAATTGTTTTTTTGTGTGTGTGTCTTTAGGCTTTCTGTGAAGAAGGAAATATTGAAGAGAATGGTCTTCTTGCTTTTGCCAAGTTTGTCATTTTCTCAGTTCTGGAAACTAGGCATCAAACAGGTTTGCATCAATTAATCTTTCACTTTCCGGAGACTTGAATTGCCTCGGTAAAGGTTGAGCCCATGCATTCAGCCTTACTTTTACAAGGACTAGATTCGTTTTTCTGCCCTTAAATTTGCAGTGACGTTTTGATTACCAGGACAAGATTTGACTTGAAGTTTTTTCGCATATTCTTAAAAGATAGACATCCCGGAATGCTTCATTGCACTTTTTTTTTTTCACCAGAAAAGTTAGCACTATTATCTTTATTGAAGAAGGTTAAGCCCTTTCCTGATCACAAAATAATAAAACTTGCAACATTTGATAACTTGTTTCTGCCACTACGACATTCTCGCTAAAACTCGTAGTAGAATGACGACGGCTTTCACGTTTTCCCGCCAAAATGACGCTGGTTCACGCGTGAGCACTGAATCACGTACTCGTGCTCGTACTCTTCTTAGAATCTAAAGCTCTCTACTACAGCTTTCTGGAAAGACACTGGTCCCAGTCGGTGGACAAAGACAGTGTGAAACAAAGTTTCATATCCAAAGAAACAACGCGATGGGACTACCGTGTACCACGTCTCAATAAAGCATATTTAAGACCCAGAGACATTTGGTGCAATTATTGAATGCCTCGTGTGACCACACCTAAACTTGTTAGTTTACTGGCAATTTTTCAGCAGTAGCTTTCCCCCTACTTCTGAAACGTCAAGTGAAACAATTTTGCACGCACATTGCACTCAATGTTTCACCCTGTACATACAGTTATGTCATTTAAGCCAAAGGCTTATAACCGACTTTTTTTACGATTTTCATTTGCAATAAGGGGGTCAGGATTGTAAGACTTTTCTCCTTTTTCCTCCTTGATGTAGAATTTGTGATAGAAAGAACTGAAGCAAATGGAGGAAAAGTTTCATTTAAGGACTACGCATCTCTTGAGCAAGCTTTTGCCAGGAAGGTAAGTTCTCATATATATTATTATGGTGCTTAGAACAGCTACCCAAAACACCCGTTGGCAGGCTGTCGGCTTTTGGCCAACTTATCAAGTGTGCCAACCGCCTAGCGATAGTTTAAGGACAATTTAAAAGCACTCCCACGGGTAACAGCGTTTGGCTTTTAAACTGTGCAATTAAACTGACGCGTATAAAAGTGAAGAGGTAACGTGCGTCCACTCTACCCATACCCCCAGGGGGAGTACTCCTCTTAGGGTTTCATCCTGCGTCCCCCTTCCCGCCTTGAGCTAAGGGTCGCAAAGCATGACCCTATTGTGACACCCTATTCAGGGGAAAAACAAAAACTAACGAAATCAAGAATTTCATGGTAACACACAAACCTCCTTTACATCGCTTTCTTTTTAAAGGAGTAGTTCAATTGTTTCTCTTGTAGCTGAGCAGTTACGCACTTGAATTTCAGCTGATAGAGTCTAGGTAATCTATGTAGGGTCACGCTGTTGGGATCGAGACCCTCAAAAACCGTACCCAATCGGACAGCTCATACCTGATGGGTCCTAATGAGGACGAAACAGCTGTCCATGGCTGCCACTGCCGGGGTGATTTGGTTGTGCGAATGCGTAAGAAGTAAGGCCATACCGCGGAGTTGGTACATGTGCTTCACTGCTTAAATTGGTATAAATAGCTCATACCTATCTGGCCCTTATATGGGAGTTGTCCCCCCCAAAGACCCTAGACTGCAATAATCAATCAATCAATCTACATATCGGAACACAAAAGATCTTCTTCACTCTAAATACGTCCAACCACTGTGAAGAATATTAAATTCACAAGCTAACCAGAACACTTCCACTGTTTGTACAACGCAACGAACATCAAACCATGTAAAACGTATTGCTTATATATTACCATAGTATTTCTGTCGTGTTAGGAGCTGCATCCGCTGGATCTTAAAACAGGAGTGGCAACCTTCTTAAATGAGGTACAGAGGACTGAATTTTAGTTGTGTTGCAATTTTGTATATTTTCGCATTTGTTTAGTTTTACACCGTCGTACTGATACTTGCTCTTTTTTAAGCTTTTGGAGCCAATAAGAAAGAAATTCCAAACTCCTGAGCTACAGAAGCTGACCAAGCTTGCTTATCCTGAGCCCAAGAAAGCAAGTACGTGTTGCAAGGAACTGTAGGGTGTTTTCTTTGTTAAACATATGCCCTGTTGCCCATAGCCTACTCCAGGCGTTCAGATAGTGGAGTGCGGTGCGAAGTCAGAGGACGGGAAGAACGCCTGGAACAGGCTATGTTGCCCCGTGTACCAGAGGCGCTTTTCTCGCGTGCGTCCGGATGCTTTGGTGTCGGCCGCAGGCCGACAGATCTTCCGCCGACGGCCGAAGCCACGAGCACCGAAACCAGACAACGGGCATGAAACGTCTCTGGCACCTTACAATTTACCTTCCCTCAAATTAGCCTAAGAAAGCAGCCGATATTTCACGATCCACCACTGGATTCCCCGCGAAATGACGTCTTGGGAAGTAGGTAGAAATCCCATTCTGATGACCTGTCACTTGAAACTAGTTGTGCGTCGCGAAATGTTGGCCGTTTTCTCAGGCTATTCCTGAATGTATTTTTCGTTTTACAGAAGGTGGGAAGGGAGGTGCGTCTGCCAACCCAGAGAGAGCAGTTGATCCGTCCAGATTAGACCTGAGGATCGGGAAAATTGTGTCAGCAAAGAAGGTACGTCTTGCAGATGTAAACTGGTGTAAGGACTTTGTCATCACAGTCAGACCTTTACTATAAGCGGACACCGTCACCTTTGGGGGTGATTTGACCAGGTTTGACAAGCCTAAAAGAGAAAAAAACATTTTTCAGCAATATAAGCCATCGATAATGACCGTCATGGCTCCTTCAAAGAACTTTCTTACGACCCATCAAAAGCTACTTGTATTTTTCCCTGTCTACAGAAAGAATCGGTAATGGTCAGGCTAAGTTGAAGAATTAAGATCATTTAATGTTTCTCTTATTTCTTTCAGCATCCTGATGCGGATTCTTTGTATGTGGAAGAAATTGATGTCGGGGAGGAAAGTATGTAGTCCTTTCGAAACAATGAATGTTTTAAGTCTCCAGTGGATTCTTACCCCAATCTTTTTTCAGTCTGTAAAAGATGTAAACTAGGGACTTAACGATCCGATGACGCGATGGCAGCGTAAACGTCGCGTAAAAAGTGAATTTACGTTCTCCCAGTCATACATACCCATTTACTTAATCAAAACCCTTCTGGAGTTGAATTCCTAGGATTCCTATCAAAGTTCAAAAAGGGAAATAGAATTTCGTTGTCGCTTGTTTACGTCCTCCATGAAATGTAAAATTGGTAAATTTCACGTCGTAGTTGTGCAATAAACAGCAAAGAAAAGTATAAAAAAAGTGTGATGCACTTACAAAGTTGTTGTTTTGCCTTCTAAACCTATTGTGTTTTTTTGTTGTTGTTGTTTCGATTTTGTTTTTTGTGTTTTGTTTTGTTTTGTTTTGTTTTTTTGACGTTCTCGTTGCCATGGCGTCAAAGGATCGTAAAGTCCCTATTAGTAAAGTCCCTATTTGGTCTTCTTTTTCAGAGCCGAGAACAGTAGTAAGCGGATTAGCGGAATATGTGCCTTTGGAAGAGCTTCAAGACAGATTGGTGGTCATGATGTGCAATTTAAAACCCGTAAATATGAGAGGTGTGTTTAATCTTTGTCAGCTGAAAATAGTTGGCTGCTCTCTTCAGTAAACCTTTAGCCCTATTCACTCTGCAAAATGCACAACATCTACTTTGTAATATAATATAAAAAAATCCAACTTAAATTTAAATTTGTAGAATACTGAAAAGGACGTCGCTAGAAATTTTCCCGAAGTACGCACAGTTTTCCAAAGTAACCCTACCCCGTCTCCAAAATAAATCTCACGCGGGCGTGTGACTTGGCCATCAACATCAATTTTCTGCTGTTGAAAGGGCCATTTGCATGATGGCGTCATTTTACTACTGTGACCAGGATCCTTCAGGGTTTTGCTTTCTTGTGCAAATTAGGGCTTATACCTCACCGGGGCGACCAAATTTAAATATGAAAAGAAAAACGAAAATACTTCCGGTCGTAGTAGTAAAATGACGCCATTGTGCAAATGGCCTATTTCAGAAGATAGTCAAGAGATCGGCCAATGAGAATTAAAAAGTTGATCACCTAAGGAAAATACTCTGATTTACAAACAAATTCTCCCACCAGGTTCTTTAAGGAAATGTATGGAGACCAGTCTGGAGAGTTTGTTTTTGGATAGTATGGCTTGAAGGCTTAAACCGTGTTCTTAAGATAGTAGTTACGGCTCTCACGTGTGGCTAGGCTTGAGAAAAGTACCGTATTTTGTTTTGAAAAATTATCTGGAGGAAGTTAAAGTGGAGTTACATGGACAACTGCACCGTTTTTAGCTTTCCGTTGTTTTATACGACGTTCTGTTCTTTGCTTTATTTTTCAAGTTTTTTGATCGTTTTAATGGAAAAACTTGACAAGATGTTACTTTTTCAATGGACAGGGAAACATTTGCTTGGTTAAATGAGCCTTACAAAACACTGGGGGTGAAATGTTAACATGTGTAGTTATCTGCTCCAATAATGATTTTTCAGTTTTCCGCGAATCTAATGCTGTTACCTGAAATTCAATTAAACTCCTATATCTTGTGTCTTACTACGACCTAAATTTGTGTTTTTCTCTTTTTAGGTATAAAGTCAGAAGCGATGCTTATGGCAGCATCCATAACTGGGTAGGTTTTTCAAACGGGCCTGCCCTGTGTGTATCTTTAGAAACGAGAAGAGACTGGAGCCAAACGCGCCGGTCAGCTGTTTTTCCTGTCCCTTGTGACAGTTCCAAAGTCTTTGCGAAAGTTAACGCGGCCCAGTTTCCTTCTCGTTTCTTAAGTGACTAATTCGCTCTGATAGAGAGGTGAAGTTTGACGTCACGTTACCATGGAACCAAAATTTCTGGATCTCAACAATCTTTCTTGAAGAGGCGGTTATTTTCATTGTCGAACGATGGAAGGAAAGTATGGGCTACCGTTTTGTTCCTGAGTGCAATCATGCATAGGAAAGTCGTACATGTCAATTTTTTCGTCTTTTCTTGCCATATTTCAGGACAGCGGTTTGTTGAGATTCAGAAATTTTGCTACCATGGCAACGTGACGTCACGGCTTCTCCACACGATAGCCCCTACTCTCTTTAAAGCCCTATCATCTGCCTTTAAACAGTCCAGATGATTGAGCCTCTTACCAATCTAATTAGCCCGCGCTTCTCCCCAATTATAGCGAGAGACGTTTTTATTTTCCGCGCGCCAGAGTCTTTCTCGCCTGCGAACGCAGACATATTTCCGGTTATCGCTCCTGAATATTGAAGTTAATTTTCGGGCGAAGAGAAGCGACAACCGGAATGCGTCTGCGTTCGCTGGCTAGACTCTTTTGCGAGCTGTTCTTTTTTTTTAGAGAAATATAATAAAGTGGCAGGTGCGAATTATGTCAGAAAAATATACAGGTCAGCTCTTTTATAACCACTTCAGCTGAAAACAATTTTCTTCTTTCTAGCTCTGATGGGAAGCGGACAGTTATTCCTCTAAAGCCGCCAGTAGACTCTAAACCAGGTGACCGAGTTGTTATAAAGGGATACGAACATGAAACAGCCGGAGGTACGGACTTACTCACTCAGTGGCGTCTGTTTTTTTGTTCATGTTTTTACTGTAGTTATTACCTTCCTTGTCGTAACGTTGTTGTATCTGTATAGGGAGCTCAAGCAATAGATAAGATAAACAAAACAACAACTCTGCACAAGCATCACGCTTTTTTGTGCATTTCTTAGTCGTCACTGCGCGCGACTACAACGGGAAAGTGCCTAATTGCAGGTTTTGTGGAGGACGTGAACGTAAGGGAACGACTTCCTTTTTCTTTTCCTGTACTGAGACACGGTCTTTTCGATAGAATTCAACTCCAGAAAAAATTGCTAACATTTGACAACTTGAAAGAAATAGCATAAGTTTGAAGCAGCACCAATAAGTCACATTTAGGCCCTGGCCACACGTATCCGGATATTTTTGAAAACGGAGAGTTTTTTCAACGTTTAAAAAAAATACGCATCCTTACGTAGCGTATTCGAATCTTTTTCGCCTGTCCTCACGAAAACGCTACAACGATGTAAATACGATAGCATCCCTCACGGAGCATGCGTCATGCTAGAAGTACATGACATCATCGTATTCGAAAACCTCCGTTTTCGTCCGTCCACGCGTAAATGAAAAGCTGGCGTTTTCAAAAATCTCCACTCTGGAGAGCGTTTTTTGAAAAGATCCATTTTCGGTGACTGTTTTCACCGGATACATGTGGACAGTAGGCAAAACCGGAGAAAAAAATATCCGCTTTCAAACAAAAACGGATACGTGTAAACTCTGTCTTAAACTGACGTTTTCGTAACCTTCGCCGTCGTTGAACAGCTGAAGGCCTATCATCATATCTTTTGAGGCTGTTGGAAGGAATATTCTTCGAGCTATATCTTAACATAACAACACGTTTCATGGGTCGTAAAGCCAGTGTTCACAAATAAAATCATAAATTTTATTGACTAATAATAACCAAAGGTTAGGGAGTGCGGGCGACAACGATCGAAGGTCAAAACGCATTTGCTCCAACACTGTGCTTTGCGTAAGTTTCACGTGACAGATGGTCAAAACACCCATGATCAGATTACGAGGGGTAGAAGGTCGAAATGCGCATGATCAAATTGCGTTTTGTGCATTCCATTCAATCTTAGTGGAAGTCCAAACGAATACTAGCTACTTACGTGCGACGCATGCGTAATAACAACCTGGAGATTAGGATTGCGGACTCCTCTTGTCGCCCGCAATTAAAAGACAATATTATTGCTCATGAAAATATTCTAGAAATGCAACGTATCAGCCAGGGACACTCATTAACCCTAGAAAACTAAAACCACAGTGCGCCTTAATGACGTGTTTGTTTAGGTTAACTTTTTATCTTTTCCCTACTAACAGATCCAGATGAACAGCTGAATCCCAAGAAAAAGATTTTTGAAACTCTCAAGGTAAATTCAGATTTTCGTCAGTGGGATAATGCCCCGGGGGGGGGGGGGGGGTACTCCCTAATAAGGGCTTAATGGGGACGTGCGGCCAGCCAGGGTATGTTTTTCGGGATTTTTATCTTAAACAGGGTATCGAATTTATCATTTTTTGTCTTAATCAGGGTATCGATTTATCAATTTTTGTCTTAAACAGGATATCTTTTCTTGGACGATAAACAGCAAAATTTTTACAGGCTCTAACGTCTTAAACAGGGTATCAAAAATCGGAATTCTGTCTTAAACAGGGCAGGAAAATCAGCGATATTTGTCTTAAACAGGGTCAGGGTATGAGGGGCCGCGCCGCACCTCCCCACCCAGGGATATATCGAGTACCCCCTCCCCCGCGGATGATGCTTCTGTAGTCTTTTTGTCTGTGAGATAAGTGCCAGTTACCTTTCACTTGCATTTAATAATCTTCTGAATTTTTAGGGGCGATAGGGAGTTTGACATGCGCAGACGGCGGTGGCAACGAGAGCGACCGTGTTTATACACATGCAGATTAGTGTGACACGAACATCGGTTGCTTTTCACTGTTTCTATTGAATGGTTTTAATCTTTCTCTCTTTGTGCTTTTCAGCCTGACTTGGTAACTTCCGACGAGGGTATAGCCGAGTACAAAGGATGTGCGATGGTGACAGCCGCTGGCCAGATTACTGCTTCTCTGAGGAACGCGCAAATTAGTTGACGTCTTTAAACATCAGTTACAAATGACAATTACACAGTACTTAGCAGATCTCTCGAACTGCAGTAAAAATTGGATTGAAACTAATTGTATTTTTCTCCTGATTTCGAACAAAACTTTTTTGTTCAACTTTCTTATGCTGTCGGTAGTAAGCGTTGACCAAACTGAACCATAGGACATTGCATTAGTCTGTGTCTCGTGATAATTAGCAATTTATTGTTCGATGAATTTTTTGTGATATCGGAATAATCTTGGACGAGGTAAATGTTATGAACCGAGGCCGAAGGTTTCAAAGAAGATAACGATATAGGCACTGTTACACGGAACAGAGAGAGAGAGAAAGAGAAAAGAATAGAAGTGTAGTGGTTATAAAAGAAATACCACA
>NC_133201.1:51610931-51659856 GCF_958299795.1 Porites lutea | reverse complement strand
TCGAAGTATTAGTGTATTATTGAGCATGTCACGAAATTTCGGGTCAGTAAAAACAAAACTGACAATGTAAACACACATCAAATTAGATATGTAATATCAGAAGAATGTCAATTAAAAAAAAAACAATTTACACAATCAAGCTAATCGAGGTGGGAGGTGAAGGTAGAAGATTTTATACATGTATAATGATTTTAATATGTTTTGAATTTACTAATGACAACTATAATTATAATGGAAATTTTAACCCCGCACGTCTTAATTATAGTATAAGAAAAGGAGCTTCTACCTATAAATTATGCATTTATCACGAGAGGAAAAGGAAAACATGGCTATGAAAGGTAAACTATAGTATTTTTAGGTATTTTGGATTTTGCTATCCAACCAATCACACTAGGACATAGAACTAATTAAATCATGAACACAAGGTAATTTCCATATGCAACATCTGTTTTTGCACCGTTTCATATTCATTCATGTGAGTGTAGTGCAGGTTTCAGAGGCACCTAACGTCAATTTTCGGAAAATATCTGTTCCGAAGACGATTTGAGATCTAGAATTTTCTGCACAGTTGTTGTAAAATTTCTTGCTTGCCTGCCTCTCCTAGGATTTCCGAAAACCTAAAAATTGGTATAATTTGCCCATTTTTAACGGATTTTTACCCTAAAAAGGTCACCAAGAATTTACGGGAACCTTTTTCTTGGTAAGGTAAGTTTTTGATCCCTCTAATTTTCGGATCACTAGACTCTCAGCATGGGTATAATAATATGCCTCTATCTACCGTTTAAAATACTAAAATACGTTTAAACAATGCTATGTTTAAGTGGTTTTGAACTATATTCTCGTTGGGTGCCCCTCGCTCCATGTGAGGGAATCCAAGACAGTCTTGGATTCTGGATTTCTAGTCGTGGATTTTGGATTTCGGGTACTGGATTCCGGATTCTTTTAGATGCGCGCAATCCAATCATTAGTGGGATTCCGGACTCCTTGTGCTGTATTCCTGAATCTTAAGCTTAAGATTTCGGATTCCAGAGGCAAGAATTCCTGGATTTCGGATGTACGGTGCAGATTTTTTTGAAACTTGTCACAATTGTCAGCTATGTGTAGAACAGCGAGAAAATTCCAAAGCATCTCTTCCCCATCGGTCCGCGTGGACAGGCAACCCTCAAAAACTCGCTGACGTGACGATCCCACCACCAGCTGTGCAGACTGCTAAGTGTGTGTGTGTGTTTTTTTTTTTTTAAGTTGCGCGCGAAATATTCGAAACTTGAACAACCGCCAAAAATTCTTATCGCATAGCAAAAACTTTGAATATTACCAAAACCTAGAGCCCGTTTGTTTTTCTGGGCTATAGTTTTTCACTCAGGTGTCTTCAAATTGCCCATCTTGCAAATAGTGGAATAAAATGGGGCCTTTTAACATTATCTTCTTCTCCATTGTAGCTCCAAATGCATTCATAGCATTCAATTCTCAATTATACAACTTCAACTATCCAGAGATGTTTTCTCCTTAAAATATTATTTTCGTTTATCCATTATGAGTAAAAACATTAATAAAAAAGGGGCATCACCGATCTTGTTTCATCGCAAAAATACAATAAAGGGACAATTTCGGCTTCAACTAATCACTCTCTGCGAGGGGAATGGGGCTAGTATCAAGACCAAAGAAGGCCTTGAGTTGCATATTCATGGCCTCAAAAGGCCGGGCATTGCACCAGATAGATCGGGCGCGTCTTATTTTCACTTGGCTTATTTTATTTCCGCGACTTCCCTACTGTCTGAGAGCCTGGGACAGGCTCCCTTTGTTGGCTCCTGTCGCCACCGTTGATATAGCAATAGAGAGTTTGAGCATCGCGTTTAAAGTGATGTTACACGAGACGATTGGCAACGACACAGTGTTGCAACATTGTTGCGACATTGTTTCGAATAGTTGCAACATTGTTCCAAAATTACAACACTATGTTGCGCTAAAAATCGTCGTTGCGAATCGTCCCGTGTAACATCACCTTTACGGCAAACGTGAATTTGTACCACGTGACCAAGTCTGAGTCAACTTTGTTATCGTTTACTGTTCATTATAACTACACGAAAATCTGTAGATTCATGCTAATTCTATACATAACAATTGTTTTAAGCAGCTTAATTTTTATCTGCTCATTTCTCATTTTGAAAATTTCTCAACTTGAATTTCACGTTTGCTGTTTGCCGTAAACGGGATGCTTAATCTCTCCAATGTTATGCGCAGTAAATGCAGGAGGTAATGGGCAGTGCAAAAGAGTGGCGGATCCAGACCCTCAGATGAGGGGGGAGGGAGGCAGTCATCCAGACACTAAGGAGATAAGGGGGGGGGGGGTGGTCTTAAAATTTTTTTCGGCCTTCGAGTCTCAGTTTGATCCAAAAATAAAGGGGGGGGCGGGCTCCCCGGGCCCCTCCCCTGGACCCGCCACTGCAAAACAAGGTGATCACCTAAAAAAGCCGGTTTTGAGAAAAGGAACCGTGTGTTTTCGCAGTCTAGTTGTCTAGCTACATGAAACAATAACGTCAATAAACGCCTTTTGAGTGAAAAACCTGCGTATTAAGCAGCGCACAGGACATTCGGAACGATGGTGTCCTTGTGTTAGATAATTTAGTTCTCCCCTGACGGAAAGGAAGTGGGGCGTCAGTTTGTATAAATTTACACACATCTCTGGCCAAAAATTTTCCGAAATTTTCATTTTTATCTCCGGAGCGGTATGGCGGTTTCAGTTTTTCCCTTTTTTTCGAATATATTACGGTTTCCTCTTTCCAATTAAAATAAAAATTTGTAGACAAATGCACTTTGATGTTTTTCTCTCTCTTGTCGATGGATAAACCATACTTAGGAAAAAATTCCTTTCCTAACAGTAGAGAAATCCGCCCAAAAAGAAATACCGAAAAAATTTATCATGTGTTTACAATGTTGAGAAGACACCCTCCAAGGATACAAGGACGGAACACTGGTCACCACAGGCAAAAAAGCCAAGCCCAACCCTTTAACTTAAGGATGACTGCGCAAGTATGGCTCGCTAAAAGCGTTTTAAGCTTCGCAGATTTCCTTTTAGCAGTGATAAACAAATGAACAGAAGGTGTTTTTTTATCCGGCTGAGACCGCAACGCTCAGGTGATTTTCGTTTTTGTCACGCAATCAAACATTTAAAGTTCCCTTTTGCAATCGACAAGCGCAAAAATAACAAATATTCGCGAAATGATCCAATGCAAATAAAAAACTTTATTTAAAAAGCCAGACAAAAATGTTAAAAGCTGCATAATTTGGTTTGACAGACAAATCATGTTAAGTTATCTCCCGCTGTTTGCCATAATCATAAAATTCCAATTACTCCGCAACAAATTTAAAATTTTATGCAAATTCATCACAAAATTAAAGTCCTTAAAGAGAGTAGTCTGCGTTTTACATCTACATAGCAAAGAAAAACTCTAAGAAGGTTAGAATTACTCTTAGCACAGTTTGTGTTGATAAATGGCCATGAGTCTCACTTACACGTAACTAACCCGCGCGAGGTCACGCGAGGCACACTAACAGGGATTTAGTCTTCTTCGGGCTCCGACTCGTGATGTTCTTCCTGCTGGATGTCCTCATCGGCGGCGTCTGGCACAGGGTCGGGCTCTGACTTGGGTTCCTCACTTTCAAAGTGTTCTTGGTACCGATCTGTGACCTTCTTTTGCTCGACTGCCTCCACGTCGTCCATGGATCTTTCGACTTCGTCCTCCATGTCTTTTAGTTCTTGCTTGATCAGTCTAATTTTCTCCGCGTACGAGTCGTGTTCCTGCGTCAAGTCGTCGATGATGCTTTCTTGTGGCTGCACTTTACGTTCGGCCTCTTCAGCCCGAGCCACCACCTCTTTCAGTTGCTCTTGTAAGAACTCTAACT
The DNA here is from genome assembly GCF_958299795.1 of Porites lutea. Classification (NCBI taxonomy): domain Eukaryota; kingdom Metazoa; phylum Cnidaria; class Anthozoa; order Scleractinia; family Poritidae; genus Porites; species Porites lutea. The sequence continues at coordinate 51,655,953 of NC_133201.1, read as the reverse complement.
TTTCATGCAATTCTTGTTCGCGTTCTGCCAATTCCGAATCTTCCTCTTCAAGGTGACGCAGTTCGTTTCCTTTTTCTTGAATTTGTTCCTCCAGCTCGGTGCATTTGTCTTCTAAACTACAGCATCTTTCATTTGCCTTCTCCTTTTCACATACAGTAACTTTCAACTTCTGCTTGGTCTCTTGCAGTCGTTCATCCGACTCCTTGGCGCATCGCGAGGCCTCACCGACGTCGTCCTCCAGCCCAGTTAAGCGCTCGTCACTCTCGCGGTCAATTCCCTCGAGCTCCTTGCAAACGCTTTCGTGTTCGGCTGAAATACCGTGTACTTCAGACAATCTGGTCTTCTTCTCTGATAAAGCTTCCTTAGTCTTGCTCAGCTCATCTCTCATAAGCCTTATTCTTCGCCGGAATGATTCTACGTCTCCTTCATTTTTGTCCAGGTTTTCTTCCACTTCCCGGAGCTGCTCCTTCGCATCTTTCTCTCGATCTTCAGCCTTCTCGATCTTATCCTTGATTCCTTGCAGCTTTCCCTTGACTTTGGCTAATCCGTCCATGTTCAGAAGCCTTTTTGGCGAGAGTACGTGGAGCTAGACAAACCTCGCGCAAGTATAAAGCTCACAACAGCCCACACCTGTGAAACGCAGCGAGAACCCAACTAAATGCACTTGAAGGAACGCAATGTTGTGTTTGTTAATGCAAATTATTGAAACGATCGTAAGGTGGGGGCCATTTAGAGAGCAGAGATTGGCTCGTTTAGAGTTGCTTATCTGTCGAAGTCTCTATTTACCGCTATGTTTGCCTGTTGGGTCTCTAGCAAAAAATGTTCTTTATGCCAGATCAATTTTTCGGGCCAGCCTTAACTGATCAAAGATGCAGTTGAAAGGCGGTATTGGTTTAGCGATATAACCTGCTATTTAAGGTTTTTAGTTCGCAGATGTTGCCGTGGTTCGTAATGAATGGAACTTTACACGTTCAAAGCATCTATTGTTACTGCCAGAATGCCTCGTTTAATCGCGTGACTCCGATGAATGCGTGGCTGTTTGACCTCGAAATGACGTATGATATAGTATTAGAGTATTTAATGGCAAACATATTTTTTGTTTTGATTACTTTTCGAGCCTCTTTTTAATTACGTCAAAATTTCTCTAGAGCGAACACAGATCAACACAATTTGAGGACATTGCATGAGATCCTGGTCGCCGTAAATCCTAGTGCTGCAAAGGGGTTTTTGAACGGTTCTTGTCTTTGTACTGAATTTGTGGGTTTCTTGGCAATTCCTGAACAAGGGGAGTAAAAACTTCGATAAAATTAAGCACCCAGCTGTGGTTCTAGTGCCTGATGCTTGTTTTAATTAATCAATATATTTCAATATAATTGGCATTAGCTGTGGCTGTGAGCATGGTTTAGGGGGTAATAACATGAGACCGGGACTAACTCAGACCGGTATGAGTTCGTATCGATCTCCATACATTTCTTTTCATGCGTTTACGTGGGACCGGCCTATATAGAAATGAACTCAGACCGGTGTAACCCGACAGGGGTTACTTTCGTATCCGACTGAGACTGTACCTTTCTCATGTAAAACGGAAACAAATCTCAGACCGGGTCCATAAATAGCATGTTTCTTCGTATTGCTCCATCATTTTTGCTTTTTCTTAGCAAACTGAACACTGCTGTGAAAAACTGTAAACAGGACTTGGACGTAGTTTCAACTGGATATATGCTTCGATTAAGTGACGGATTGGACCATTTTGAGATGCTGTGCATTTATTTATTAACAGGCCATCAGATGAGCGTTTAATAAAGCTTACAATTTTCTGGGAGCAGTAAACTCTACGGTTCTCTACTCACTGTCTTTACTGGTGTAAATTTTGCACTAGTTAGGACAGTTAAGTTAGTAAATAATATGTTACTATAATAATCGACTCGTGAAAAATATATATTAGCTCCAATAATCTCCTGTTTTTGAGTTTGTACGGGTCTCACGTAATCGACTAATGCAAGTCGAACCAAGCGTCTCGTCCTGGGCTCATGTAAACGACTGCAAAACTTACAAATTCGTACCTACTGAGTTCGTTCCGGTCATGTAATTACTCCTTTTCAGCGCGGCAGATCAGAGGTTCAGTAGCGTTGAATTAGTATGTGTATGAAGCAAGAAACAAATATGGCAAATATTGTCTGGGCTGAAGATTTCTATGTGACAGTTTTAATTTATTCACTTCTCTTCGATTTTCAAAAGTTTCATTTATGGTTTTCACGTTTCACTCCTAAAGGACTCCGAATAAAATTTTGATTTCGAACTGAACAACAACAGAAATTTTCCCCTTTACGTAAACCTTTACTGAATAGCATAATAGACTTCATGAAAGATAATAATAATACGAAACACTTCGACTTCCTATAAATAATTACGAAATGGATCAGAACCCGGTAGGTACTCCGGAATGTTTCATGTGCACTGCCGGAAGAACAAATCATAAAACCAGAAGGTTTTCTCGACTTTATCACAGCCGTAAATTGCATCTGTTAGCCCTTTTGGGCCTATTTACGAAGTTTTAATGAGCGAAAAGACGGATTTCCCTACGCTTTCATATACTTCGTTTAGTGAAATTCCTACCCTTTCATATACCTGAAGTCTAAAAAAGGTATTTCTTTCAGGAGAAGCCTGGTATAGGCCATTGTGAGGAGTACCCCGGGGCTTAAAAAGCCCTGCCTAGGATGCCCGAGGGATGCTTAGAGGAAGTTAAGGTAGGAGGGCTCAATGGGGTTAACCGTCAGGCGTCAAACGGCCTAAAAGTTAACCGTCTACCGTCAAAAAAGGTTATTTTACAACGCCAACCGTCAAAAATACAGAGTTATATTAACTGTCAAAACGTTTCAAGATATTTCAAATCTCACTATTTCTACAGAAGTTAATCTTTACTCAGTTACTTCTTGGACCAAATTTTCACTAAACAACCGTCAACAGTCAATGGCAAAAAAAATAGCCGTCAACCTTGAGACCCTCAGTTAGAGGTGAGCCGCCGATGTCCTCAGACAGGAACCCTGTTTAATTAAGACAAGAGACTTATTTTTATACCTGGTGCGTTTCGTTTTACATATAGAATTAATGTTTCAAGCTAACATCAAGGAATTAGACTTGTTGGAAAAAAAATTGTTGGTACCCTTGGAAATGTACTGAAAACGCTCTCGCGCTAATTGCTAACCTTAATCTTTTATAGGCCGACAGTTCGAACAGACACCCTGTTTAAGACTGAAAACTATTGAAGATTGTATAAAATGTTTTTATTTTTTTATTAGTATCCGGGCCCGCTGTAATTGGCTACAACTGTTGCGGTGTCCCTGCCAACGTTCTTTCTGTTTGTTCGTTTGTTTTTTTTTTTTTGGCAAAGCAAATAAAATAAAATAAAATGTTAAGGCTCAAGACCCCGACCCTATTTACCTAGCTGCGGCACATGCAACCGGTTTAGGCCACCCGCCCCCACCCCCTTGCGTTAGAGGTAAATAAATTCTTACGCGCGCTTGGCAAATAATAATCTCTAAAGAGAAAATAGAAGGTCTGTGAACAGGCTAATAAAAATCTGTTAGCGTCACTTAGAAAATGATGTATTTGCATAGCTCTAACTAGATAACCTAGCTAAAGCTTTAATATTTTAAAAAGGGTTTGGGAGCAAGCAAGCACTGGCAAGTACAAGCCGTCGAGGATGCCTATGAGACAGATGGCACCGAACAGGTTTTACGAGAGGCTGGATTAAAGATATTTTGGGAAAGGGAAGTAATGTTGGCTACAGTAATCGGGGAGCTCAAGCAACCTTGACGGCGCGCGGCGGCAGCAAAAAATGTCAGTTCACGTTATTTCAAACTTCATCGCTAAAAACGTCATCTTGTTCGATTTATCGAATGTAAACGAATTTTTAGGGATTGAAATCCTCCCTTTTTCAGTACTATGTCACGGTAAAAAATATACATTTGTTCTGCGACTGGTTGCGTAAGTACACGTTAATTAACAGGTACAAAATGCAAAAGTCGCAAAAGAAAAGGGGGTGCATGCTTGTTTCATATTGTCATTGGTTCTAACACAGCAATGACGTCGGTCATTGACGAGCGAATGGCGGGATCTTCAGCCACGCACTGTTCCACTAACTCTCTCAGATTTTTGTTCCACATCAGTGCGATTTGTCGCTGTCTTTCGTCAGGGTTCGGTGTTTGGTTGGTACAGAGCTCGCAGAGTAACACGCCATAACTGTAGACATCAATCTGTTTGAGAGAAAATGAATAAGAACTTGAGGGTTTGTAAAGGCTTCTTATTAAGTTTATAGGCCTTTTTCAAAAATTCCATGATGCTCTTTTTTGTCCCTACAAAATTTTGCATAAGCATTGTTTTTAATTTCTCCTGGGACTTACAATTGCCCAAGGAGAAATTGGAAACAATGCTTATGCAAAATTTTTATTTGGAGGGACAAAAAAGAGTATTATGGTATTTTTGAAAAAAAGGCCTATGTCAATTGTAGGCCGACAGAGAACTCTGGGAAGGAGGTGGTCGCTCTCCTCCGCTTATCTCCCTTTCGTTAACGGTGGTTGATGTTTTTAACGTCGATGCCACCATCGGAATTAAGCCTTTAGTCATCGATACGTTACAATAAGGCAAATAATATAATTTGGAATAGTCTTAGAAAGAACCGCGCTGAAGCCCAACTTGCATTTACGTTAAACCTTGGGGAAAGGGTTTGGGTTACCTGTTATTGATGTATCAGTTAAGAGCGACAGGTTGCTATTTTATGCACTTAAACTTTTTTAAACTTTGTAGGGTCGATGTGGTTGTGTACTGGTAAGGGAGAGAGTAGGATACAAAAGGCAGAACCTAACTTTCAATAGCAGATCAAAACTTTTCTGAGTGTCTTAAAAATGGCAGCAGCCTGTTTATGAAAGGGAAATTTACCCCGCCCCTCCTCCTCCCGACTTGAATAAGTAACACCTAAAACTATCGATGATATTACTTTTCTTAGTATAAATGAAACTGTCATTGCGCTTGAATAAAGTGGCTACCCTTTGTACAGAAACTAATAACCAACGAGATGAACATTTTTTTTGTCCATATGTAAATTATATTTTTCCGATAAGAAACTGTTTTCCTAGTCCCTTGGGCTTTTTGTTGCCTTCAGGTCACGTGCTTCGAGAGGGTTTGCGACCGAAAGGTAGACGCCGTACACGGACTAGGCAAGAATTCATGCATTAAAACCCCTGCTACATTTTTTTTCGGAATTGTTTAAATGTGGGAATCACTGCTGTTCAGCCTGTACTTGGGCTTACATTATTACTTCCAGACTTGCTCCCTCTACACTAACACAGAGAGTGCGAAAGAGCAGCTGGAAATGGTGTTGAGCGCGACGAAAAATGTTGAGGAAAAAAATGGATAGTCACATGACGCAGGAGCTCCTGCATGACGTCATTTTATTTTTATTTTACTTTCTGGTCTAGCTGCTCCACTTTCGCCCCCTCTGCCACCACCTTGTCTGAACGCCTTGAACAGGTTATTTTACCTGCCGAAAATTCTTGAGCAAATGGTAAACAGTAGACTGCGAGCAGTCTCTTATCGTCGCGCTGCTGTGATAAGAACGAGACGGATTTTAAGAGAAAAGGCGGACTGCAAGCAGTCAAGGTAAACAGTCATAAGGATTCCTTAGTTTGGTTATTCTTGATAAGGGACTCACTCAAAGTCACTTTCTTTCAAGTAACATCTCAATTATTCCAACTCGAACAATTTGTAAAATGCATGGGAGGTTTCTTCAAGACGGAATTCAGGCTCAAACAATTGGAAAACAATGTTGTTGTGAGTTCAAGTCCTTTGCAAAACCTCGAGTTTGGAAATTTTAAGTCGCAGTTGGCAGCGACGGAAAGAAGTGCACCAAAAAGTGGGTGCACGTGCAGAGTTGTTGTTTCGAATATCAAACCATTTACAATTTCACTGTCGTAACATCTTAGATTCCCCATTTCGTCGTACTAACATGTATCATGCAAAGATCTTTTGGGGTAGTCCTTCTAACTGACTGCCGGCAAACTGACGGTTTTTCACTTCTAATAAACACAGTGCTTTTTGTATGGCGAGGGAGGGGGGTGGAGATGGGGTAGAAGAGGGACAAAATCTTACCTTTGGAGTCTGGCGTGAACTGCTTGCCTCCGGAGCAGAATAAAACGGATTCCCTGGATTTTCCGACATCTTGCTTCCCATGAATTCCGCTGATCCAAAATCACAGAGTTTGCCACGCCACTTGTCTCCCTGGCGCCAAACCATTACGTTACCGCTATTAACATCACGGTGGAGTATGGGATTAGGTTGAAAGCAGTGAAGGTAATTGATGCCGTGAGCCACGTCTAGCGCGAGTATTCTGATGTATCTGTTGCCTAAACTCCTCTCATCTTTCACAAGCTGCGAAAGTGACATATCCATCAGTTCAGCGACCAAGAGTGGTGTAGTAGAGTGATAATCAGCTACAGCCAGGAATTGTAAAATACAAGGATGTCGCACCGATGTGGCAAAAGTAATCTCGCGGTCAAACAAAAGTCTGTTATGAGCCGACTGGATTATTTCGTGGATTTCCTTTACGGCTACTTTGGTGCCCCGAAAATTCCCCTCCAAAACTCTTCCCCAAGCGCCAGTACCAAGCACTTTATCAGAAAGCTTAATTTCATCCTTGCTGATCATCCAAGGTTGATCCCCGCGAAATATACTTTTATATTGACGAGCTCTTTCGACTTCTTGTTCTAGCACGCGAACGCGCCTTTGGTGACTTTCTAACGTAGCCTCCGCTCGCCGTAAACGTTCCTCGCAGACGCGCTTCTCCTCACGTAACGCGTCGTACTCGTTTCGTTGGGCCCGGCGCTCATCCTCTAACTGTTTTTCAAGTCGGTCTAACCGGTCAGATGTCCCTTTTCGCGAAGCTTCCAGAGCCTCTATAGTTCTGCCCTTCTCGAGGAGAAGGTTTTCTTTTCGTCTTAGCGTATCTCGAAATTCGGCATTTTCATCTTGTGCACGTTTCAAATCTTGTTGCTTTTCTGTCAATCGAATTTCAAGCTGACCAAGATATGCTAGTCCTCTCTCCTTCTCACGATTTAACCTGTCGACTGAAAGTTTCCTCTCCAGACTAATCTTGTCGCAGTTGATTTTTTCTTGTTGCATGGTGTCTTTCTCCTGCTTGAGTGAATCGATCTCCATCGCTCTGTCTCTGAGCCTCCTGGTCTTTTCTTGTAGCTGCAGCCTCAATTGGTCATTTTCCCGCCTCAGTGACTCTAGTTCGACTCTTTTGCCTAGATCTTTGCTAGCCACGCTTTCATAGTCAGACCTACTGTTTTCCCTCTCGCTATATAAGCCTTCTATTGCGCTTTGCATTTCTTTTACGATCATTTCTTGTTCGGCGAACTGTTTTTGAAGTAGTTGAGAGTGCTCATTTGCTTCTCTCAATAAGCGATCCTTTTCCCTAAGCTCAGATTCTTTCTCCTCGTTCTGTGCAGATAATACTTGTACTTTATCGTGAAATGACTGAATAGCATGTTCCTTTCCTTCGATCACTTGTTCTTTTTCCTCAATTCTTTCCAAATTTCTTTCCCGCTCCCTCGTCAGTTGATCAACAATTTGCTTGCCCTTAGAGATTATCTCATTTAAACCATGCCGTTCAATCAACAGATGTTTAATCTTTAGTTGCATGGCTTTTTTCTTTCGAGGAATCTGTTTTTCCAAAACCTCTGCTGAAAGTTCTTCGGGATGTTTAGTACTTTCACCCTTGTCTTTTGACCCCCGTTGCTTGTCTCTTTTTCTTCCTTTTTGCATAGGCTTGTCACCTGACTCATGAACATCCGGGATCTCTTCATTATCCCCAGTCACAAACTGAAACGTTCTTTCTATGTCCAGGGAATCTTCAGAGTGAAATTCGTCCCTTGCTCCAATTCTTTCGAGTTCTTTGACGCTCTAAAAGGACCAAACAAATAACATAAAATGTTTCGTGAGCATTAATATTAAGACAGTAGACGAGTCGACTTTCTCATCTTACATGAACTATTACACGGTAATTGAAAATATTTGTGCCAACAAAATTAAATTGAAACTTCCTTAACTAGTACCAAACAAGTAAATTATCTTCAAGATATATATTCCTCTTGTTGGACTGATTTTCCTACGTCCCGTCCGTACTTTTACTTATTCAGAAATGCTTTTAGCAAACTAAAAGGGCACATTATCAGGGGATGATTTTACATTATGGAATATTGAGGAGGCCTCTGATAGACATGTGTATTCAAATAAAAAGGGGTTGGATAAATGTCTGCCCACAGCCTCGTACACTACTTATCATGAAATACTAGGAGCCAAGTACTCCATTAGAGTTCTTGGCAGAAATTCTACCCATAATAAACGTGAGCGACTGTAGGAAATTTTAGTAACAAAATGATTGCTACGGAGCGGAAGCGATCTGCATTGAAACCAAGATAAGGTACGACCTCAAATACATTATTATGCCATTATTTTGTAATAAATCGGTTAACATGTACGTAGTAACAAGAAGATAATTGAATTATTCTGTCATTTGGTGTGCTTCGATTTATTTAGTATGCATAGTGTTTATTCGATAGTCAGTTAGCATTTTATGATTACAACAACTCGACTGACCGGATTTTCCCTTACTCGAACTCGGATGCACAGTTTATATTATACCTCTGTTTAACTTTAATATAAACGTCAATGGAATCTGTTTCCAATTGCCTCCTCATAATCCCAATTATAGTCAACAATGAGTAGAGGACTTTAATATACCTTTTGATGATAACATTTACATGGTATTATTGACTTACAGCGTTTCCCATCCTCGAATTGTAACATGTAGTTCAACTTCAATCGATGCAAACAAGCTTTCATACAGGCCAAATTCCTTCTACCACTGACTGGAAAGAACAAAACTGGACTCGTCAAAGGGATAACCAGGTTAGGCAAGAGACAAAATACGTCTAAAAGAAGAGAAGTGTATATACCGTTATGAAATCACTAATAATTTTGAAATTATTCAGCTCTGTCTTAGTTTATTTGATAAAAACAAAGCAACCTGCTCAAGTGTAAATTATGCATTGTACAAAACTGTTTTCGTGCTCAAAATACACCCTACGTAATGTTAATGACAATGAATGACAATAATTTTGGTTGATATAATAGCAGTCAAGCGGCAAGTCACAAGATTTCTGACATCATTTGCATTTCTTTTCTCATTCTGGATTTTGTTGAGGTTTTCAGAAGCAGAAATTCCCGCTGCACGTTAGGTTCTACAAAAACATTTCAAAAAAAGACATCAATTTCTTTTAAAGAACTCTCGTTCCGCCATTTCGCGTTAACCGTGAAATAAACAGTTTAGTTTCTGGGATTTACCCAGGAGGACGGAACCTGTGAATATTTTTTATGTTTTACCTAGTGTCATGTTATTTTACGGTCTTGTTTTAGTTATAGTGAGCTTGCCAGGTTCCTATGCTTAGTAAGGGCACTGGAGCCTGTTTCTTGAAAGTCCCAGCAACCTTTCGGCCCCAGGAAGCTGTTTTTATGTTTGCCGTGTTTGCATTTAGGATGAAAATTTCAATAATTTTGAAAATAATACAATGAAACTATCAGTTAACGAAACATATTGACCGGTTTGGGTGCGAGGAACTGTGCTTACTATTCAACAGGTTTTGATTTTAAAAGACGGACCGGAAAAGTTACCGGGCCTTTCGAGAAACGAGCCCCTGGCCGGATATATTTTAGAGGGTCTCGATCCTTTGACGAAGGTGTGTGAACGCTTGGAAAGATTGTTTAGGGTGGTGGGGGAAGTTTGCAGTGGGGAACAGTGGCTAGCCGGCTCGCAGACAGTCTGGTACATGATCTACTGTGTCTCGTGCAAGTGACGAGCCCAAGGGTAACAGGGGGGCTTTCCATTTTCGATTTCAAATTCTGGGGGAAGCTATTCGAGAAATTTTCCAGGTCAAGTGGACGTTTTTATTTAATTATTTATTTTTTCTTTATGTTTAGGGCCTCGTTTTTGTTAGATGAAAACTTTGCATTAAAACCATTTGGGTTAACGGTCGGTCAACAGAAAACAAAACGGGTTTTAGACGCAGGGATTAAAGACTTTTAAAACTTACATTACAAAGTTTGAAAGGTAAAAGAAAACGTCGTAGCATTATTTTTCAGCCTGAAACAACCAAGCGGACAACACGAAGGGCGGAAATTTAAGGCGCCTTGTCTAGCTGTGGCGAAACTTTCCGCGATAACTTGCAGCCACGTCTGCATATTTTAGAGTTTTTAGACAGTATCTCATTAGCCTATTCACAATTGTATACGAGCACATGCTAATTTTTTATTTCTCAACTTGAAAATGACCGTCGAACGGTCGAAACGTCGTTGTTCTTTCTTAACGTTGATTTTTATAGCGGTAAACGAATATCGCGAAGATAAACTTTACAAACAATATCAACCAATTCTTTGAGTATTCTAATCGATCTTCAAGAGATTAAGTATATATTTCTTGTGTTAAACATCTTTCAATCATTTCATCTAGACATTTTCTTTTGCTATATTTCATATATTTTTTAGACATCGTACTTTGTTTCTCAATATTTTATAAGAGTGTCAGTAATTATTTCAATTTTGGTCAACCTTTCAAGCAAAACGTATATTTTTCGAGAAAGTTTTAGTCGACACGTTAGCATTGACAGTGTAGAGTAAGCGTTAATTTAACACGAAAAAAGCGGAAGTTTGCATCAGTTTCGAAACAAGAAATTTTCCCATATCTTAAACAATAAAAAACGGCAGACAAAATAAATAATAGAGGCAATAAATATTAGATTAGATTAGCCAAGAAAATCATTCACTTATCAAGTGTATTGTGAGGGATCAAGAGCCACTGCTGGTAATCAGACCGTGAGAAGCTTTGCCCTAAACTGCTAAGAAAATAAGCCTAAAGGCTTCGAGTTCACATTGTCCTTCGAAACTAATTATTTTTCCTCTGCAGGTTGAGAGATTTCTTTTTTTCCGAAGATGTTTGGATCGTGTCCGCTATTTTTCCTCTTGTTTGGCCTTTTACTGGTAAGTTTGCTATGGTTATAAATTATAGCCTCCCTTACGATTTAGGGCTTCCTCACACGTTCCTTCCCCACAAACTGGAAGTGCTCCACGTTTTTAACCGCTTATTTCAGCAGACGTTCGTTGGGAAGGATTGCCAGACAAACCAAAAAAACGTCTGCGTATGTGGCTATGGTAATTACCTCCACAGCATTCCCCGCGCAGGGTTGATCAAAATCTCAAAGTAGCTTGCCACGTAAACCCACTTTCAGCACATGAACGGAAAATTCAACGTTCAGCTGGGCTGCAGTGATTTTTGCTGTAAATTAGGAAGAGAAAAGATTCAAAATGAGCTAAAATATAGCGTAGTTGGCGATATTACAGCCAAACGTTAGTCAGATAACCTAGTTCTCAGTGTGTAAATGGTTATCTAAAAACCCGCTAAAGAAAACTTTAAACATCATATAAAGTAAAGTAAACGTACAGGGCCAATTAGATTAATAGGTGAATCTATGTCAGTACATCAGTGTTTATGCTTTGTAGATATCAATACCGTCAGAAATATTTTCCTTAGCTCTCCCCATTCCTTTTTTGTGTTAACTTTCTTCTAGCTCTTGCTTGAATTTTTCTACCGTTCCATGTGTAATAATTTCAACACTAATTCTCCCCTTCAAGCTCGGCGTTTAATGTGCTTCTGCCGCGAAATGTTTTGCCCACTGCCTTACAGGTTTATCTGCAATTATTTCTGTAGAGTGACGCAAGCCTGGATAATTCGTTGGTAAAACCTCGCAACAAACGAGCCCCGTCATGGTACGGTAAATTTGGCCGAAACTCGTCTCTTAAGGACCTAGCTCTTGAGTTGGCAAAAAAGCATGTAAGTCTTAGATGACGGCAGTACTTATTATTATTATTATTACATCCAAAAGTTCCCTGCTCTACAAATAGATTATTATTTTTTTAGTTTAAACATGTATCTGCACCTGTGTATAAATAATCATGTGTTTATGGCTTTTTATAATGTATAATGTCTGTGTACAATGTTTTTACGACGTCCTCAATTACCTGATCTCCCAAATTCGAGTCCCACTTCAGTCTTCCAAACTGCACACGTCTTAGCTCTCTGTGTCTCGTAACCCACTTACTCGTTTGGTGATATGTCTCAAGAAGAAATAAAAATTATGAACCCCGGCTAAAAAAAACTTCTGCATAGATGTAAAACTTTGCTTCCACTTTTTCTCTTTTTTCAACTACTCATGATCAGTTGCTTAAGATGATTATTGATGCGGAGCATGACTTGGAGAAAACCAGGAACAGTCTTTGCCCACAACAAGGAGGTTCGTTAAAAGAGTCTTAAAACTCCATAACTGTCCTTTAATTGATTGTCTGGTAGAAAGAGAGGCCCTTCATCCTCTCTTACTGATAGTTTAAATATGCTTTATACCTTGCATTTCCGGGTTTCTGATAAGTACGCGGCAAGTTTCCTCTTCAATTGCCTGCCATTTACAGGAAGGAAAAGTTACGCTAAAAATTAAAGCAGCCGGTTATGGACTTCATTTTACTTAAGAGAAGTTTGGGCATGTTTACCTTATGGTCGTCGTACAGGTTTGTTTCCATTTTGAACTAATTTTGTTCATATCAATTAATTATTTTCTTTAAAACATCCCTGAAACATTAAGGGCCTTTTGCATTAAAAATTCAACACCACACAGACCAGAACCTTGCAACATTATTTTCCGTCATATCTAAGGTCCTTGACTTAAATTAGGGCAGTTTCAATAACTTGAGACTGTCAGTCTCCTCTTATTATGTTTTTGGTACTTTAGCATTTGCAGGCAGATGTAACGATATCTGTGCGGTTGGTAAGCTGTGACTCACCACACCCGCAAGTCCACACAAGGAGCCTGGATGAAAGATCCGCTCGGAATCATGGGTAGTGAAACTATTTTCGTTATGGAGTCATATACCGGAAGGGACGTGCTTGAGGAGTTTGAAAATATGGCCAAGTTAAAATCAGGCATAACTCGTAAGACCTACAAACTTCCTTATCAGTGGGACGGAACAGGGGGAGTGGTTTATGGACAATATCTTTACTACAACAGGTTGGTTGTTCGTTGTTCGTTGTTTCCCATGTGCCACCAGCTAATAAAAAAGTGAAACTATTTTTGGTAAAAGTCCTGTCGTGTATTTTCCTTTTATGAGAGCTCTAGGGCAGTCGTAATTGGTTAGATCTGCATTTTTGCTATTCCCATTGGTCTTAAGTAGGTGCATTCTCTAGGTCAATCTATCAATCAAAAATTCAAAAACCAGCAAAATTTTTCTACCACATCGTATATTTTTTCCTTGCCTTGGGTCATTCATTTCACATTTTAAAGAAAAAAAACTACCCGATGTTCTTTGGTAACTATTCTGCTTTAGTCATTTATTTTATTTATTTCATTTTATTTATTCCTTCAATTCCTAGCTGATACATAGTTACATAAATATAACGTGAAAAAAGTAATATAGTAACAGATAAAGATTTACAAAGGAAAAAAAACGCGTAAAACAGAAATTACAACACTCAAATTGAATTACATTGTATATTGCTTTAGTCATGGGAGGTATTAAGCAAATCCAGGAAAACTTTATATTAAGCCATTTTTTGTCTCTTCTTGAAAGGGCTAATACAAACTTCATTGTCAAGTTCAATCTGCACTCAGGGAAAGAGGAGGCCCAAATAAGGATAAGCGATTACGCACCAAGGAAAACCACATACCAGTGGGGTGGATACAGTGGAGTGGACTTGGCAGTTGATGAAAATGGATTGTGGGTATTATGGGGTAGTACCAGAAACAGCTATCGTCTTCATGCTTCTAAAATCAACGTGCAAAAAAATTCCATAACCAGCACTTGGAGTTTGAATACAGGTATGAGTACCATAAACAGATTTTTAAGGAACACAAATAGGTAGTTATTTGATGAACACTTGGCGTGGGCAGGGTTTTATTTATAAGTGGCTTATCTTCTAAGTAGTAGAAATTTTTTTTTCTAGATTAGGTTGTAAGCCTTCTTGATCATGATTGTTAACAGCAAACGTTATCAGATCAGGGCTGGCAAAATTGAAAATTGCTTTGCTTAGACAGCGGTTTTGTTTCACAATTTGTCGTATTAATAGGCCTCTTTTGAAACTTATTCCAACCTAGATCCATGTTAATACCGTGAGTTTTATTTCTATATTCCTTTAGAAAAGATGGGGAGTATGGGAAACGCGTTTGTAGCCTGTGGCGTGGTTTATTGTATCGACAACTATGGTTCAACGTCCACAACCATCAATTTTGCTTACGACACCAAGACTGGGAAACAGTGGAACCCCAACGTTCAGTTCACCAATCAGTATCGCTACAACTCCATGGTGGACTACAACCCCAGAGAAAAAGTGCTGTACGCCTGGGACAGCACTAGACTGGTCACTTATTCCATTACCTTTAACTAAAATAGGGTTTGTTATGTGATAAGCAGGTGATGGGTTTTAAAAAATGCTGATAAGAAGTCTTCGTTATATGCCAAGTGTGAACCGTAATTTTGTTAGAAGCAAATTTCTTAGAATTCAACAATTGCTGCTAATCTGATTGTTTTTACTCAGGCGAGTATGGTCTGAGGTTTTTCCAGAGATTTACCTTTGGGTTTCAACTATTCCCTGAGTTTCACTAATTATCCTTTTTTCATTGTTTCTTTAGTTGAAAAAAAAAGAAAAGTAACTTGAAATAATAAACCCACTTGTTGTGAACTGGCCAACATTTGCATGCACGTGTAAAGTTTCATTTTAACTGCTGTTAGCGCTGAAATGCTGAAATAAAGGGGAAAAACAACATCATGGTCATTATTTTTGTGATATTTCATTGTGCGCAGACAACACTAGTTGATCTATTTTAAGTAATCCTTTTATGAGTTTATTATAATTTTCGACACCAGTGAAGAGAACTTATTTTGAATCTCGGCGCGCGTGGCCTGGCCATGATTTTAAGAGTCCATTCTAAGTTCTAAGTTCTAAGTTCTACGGAACGATTGATACAAACCCAAGGTATTTTGGTAACAAACTGATTGGCGGAAAATTCAAATTTCAAATAAACCTTTTTTTCTTCAGTGAATACAAATATTCGATTAATTTATACAGCTTTTTAGTTTCGAGATTCTCGCAAAAAGTTCGTAATTGGGCTACGAAAACCGTCGTAAAATATCCGAGGAGTAACAATAAAACCAATATTTGCTGGGACATTTTTCCTATTCAAACCAAAAAAGTGATTTGTAGAAATAGGGTCAAAATAACCTGAGATCAGGTCCAATTTTAGCGGTTTCATACATTCTCTCTAACGGCTACCGCTATTTCGTTTCGCCTTTCCCGCCGGAATGTTATTTTTGTTGCGGTGTAAATTGTTATAGCTCAGTCTAAAGACCGCTTAGTGGTTATCCGCGGTGTTGCCAACCTTGTCCCCAGGGTGCGGTTTGCTTCATATCTCTTACAAAGTTTGGGAAACACGTTTAACGCAACAGATAAGTTAAGGCCTACTCTGGGACCTTAACTCGCCTTAACTCGCCCTAACTCGCAACTTGAGATTATGTTCAAATTTCCTTATCTCGCCTTAACTCGCCTAAACTCGCATTATCTCGCACAAACTCGCCCAATCTCGCCACTGCCAAGTGGATACCAATTTCAATATCTCATACTACTCTCAGTGTAATTTCGCAATTACTCCATAAAGGGAAGACGCCAAAGAACACAAATTTCAAAAGTTTAACAGATAGTGATTTTTAAGGAAAACAGGGTTTTTACCTTTAAAAAAATATGTAGTTGACCAATCCCATCCTTCTGGAATTTCCAATAGCCTCTGTGGTAAGGGTATTTCACCACTAAAGATTCGATGAGGTTTTTTCTTACTTAACATTGTCATGCCTTGGAGTCACAACTGGACTGTCAATGGAACTACCAGGAACAGCCTGAACATGCACTAACTCGTTGCCTAATAAAAAGGCTTCAATGCTAAGCATGGCAGAAATTCCAGAGGCATGGGGTCACGGGGTCTAACAAATCCCACATTCACTGTTTGTGTTTTGGTCCACAAAGTAAGTGACATTAACTAAAAGCACTAACAGTGAATCCACGAAAAAGTTTTCATAAAATAGTTTAAGTTTTAGTCTTACACTTCTACGCAAGACAAAGAAACACTCTAAATTCAAGATTTCTTTGAATCCCTCAATTGAAGAAAAAAATATTCTCCTATGATTTGTTTCTAATTTTTAGCTTAAAATAAGAAATCTCGAATTTAGAGTGAAATACAAAAACATAATACCAGAATATCAAATTTTTAGTTTTAAGCTGGCTAATGATTTACAAAAAAAGTTTACTTGTAATGGAAAGTTTAATTACTTTGCAAATATAATGCATGCAAGCTGTTTATGACATATGAAGAGTAGTAGCATACGTATCATCTTATAATCTGATGAAGCTTAATGAGGATTCCAGCTGACAATCATCAATGAAAGGCTAGGATGTAGCCAGAATCGAGAATCCTTTAAATAGTCCACATACTGATTGCAGTCCACATTTCTTATAAATAATTCTTATAAATATTTACCTCGTAATAGAAGATCTGTACATTGGTTCAACGTGACATCCTGTATGGCCTACATTGTATTCAGACTGGCAACCATAACCCAGGCATGATTCAGAAGACTTGTTACATTTAGCCCTTTACTGAATAAAGGATTGCTAAAGGTACAATATTTTGCATTGATAGCCAACTTCGTTCGCCATCTTTGAAATTACCCAGAAGATACTGGTAACTCGTGTCTTCCCAGGGCCCTCTCGCTCAGCCTATTGTCCTCGATATGCTTTCTGGGTAATTTTCAAGATGGACGGGAAAACTTCTGAAGAAAAGGAGGAGAACTCGTGCAAAACTTTTGATGTTAAATCGAGAAGTTTCAAAATGTATCACATGCAGGTAAGCTAAGCTAAAGCCTTTTACCCTTGCAACGTTAACTCTATAAAAGCCTTGTTGATCCCAGTCCACTGGGGCCGTTAACAAAACCCGGATCGGATTGCTCGGATCGGATCGGATTGTGGATCGGATCGGACTCCGGATCGGATCGGATCGGATCGGATTACGGATCGGACTAGTGTCTTCGCTTTTGGTGCAGAAGAATTATTTTGACAAAAGCTGCTTTAACAATGACACAGGTGGCTCGGAATAAGAAAGCCGAGTTCTCACAACGTGAGTCTAACCGGTTCGACTCGGATTTTTTCTTCCGAGCCGCCTGTGTCACTAATACCAAAAAAATAGTTTCTCATGTATCACCAGGCTTAAAATTCACCATCAGCTTTAAAATCATCGCAAAGAATTATTTCCAACTGAACTGCACTGGGAAATTTTCTGTTGCATAACTTCATACGATTACAATTCCAAAAAGAGGCTTGGTCACGTGACGTCTCCCGAATCGAAGATGGCGGACAGAGATGTACGTATCTCTCATTGCAATGATTTTGTTTTTCTTTTCATCTCCACTCTCTTCTGAATTGGTCCTCTTTCTCACTGAGCTTGGATTGAATGCTTCTTTTCAGAGGAGACGATTAAGAAAATCGCGGTAATAAGCAAGGTACGATAGCGACGACTTGTTGTCAATAAGCGAATGACATCTTAAATGTCACCTCCGTTCAAGTAGGCTCAGAAAATAACGAGATCACTTTACAATAAAAAAAAAGAAAAGAAACACTAAATTAGTTACAGAAGATTGTATACATACTCTTCTCTCCGCCATCTTCATTCCGGGGGATGTCACGTGACCATTTTGGCGGGAATTTAAGGCGAATTGTCAGTCCGATCCGATCCGATCCGATCCGGAGTCCGATCCGATCCACAATCCGATCCGATCCGAGCAATCCGAAACAACAATCACAATTGCACTTTTCGGATAGTTGCAGTATCCCATTTGGTTAAGACGCAGACACAGACCCGGAATAAGCTGAAACAACAACGATTTACCGGAACCGGTTGGCAAGACAGCCAGAACGTCCTTGCGTTGAATAAAATTCAATACCCCACTTGTTTGCTCATCACTTAACTTCTCTACACCGTCAAACCTTTCTAGCACATAGCTTATACTTTCCTTCAATGCCCTTTCCAAACTCTCACAAACCGCCATCACTACACTTCTCGCAGGAACGCTTACGTGATGTTAACAGCACAGTTGGAAATATTCTTTCACGTGCTGGTCTATTCTTGTCAACCAATTGTAGCGTCTGTTAGATTCAGAGTCCCTCAGGAGGTCGTTCGGAGCCAATCAGCCGTCTTGTCCAAAATCTGGACCAACTGATTTAACCGTGCTAACGATTGGTTCGGCGCTATCAAAGGGATGGCGCTCTGGTCCAGAGGCTTTTCGCGCGGGTCACTATAAAGACTTGACAGAAACCGGAAACCGCGCTAGAAAAGTCTCTGGCACCCAGGGTAACTGGAGCCCAGATATTTAGAGGATTAGTAAAGAGCGAAATACATTGCCGACGTCCCCGACGGTACAAATTTGAGTTTTCATTTATCGGGAATGATCGCCAACCATCGCAGAAATCTTGGATGCATCTGGAAAATAGAGACGCTCCCGATTCTCCAGATTTATCCCTGACCATCCCAAACGATCGGGGATATCTATGACTCGAGTTTTCATAAGTCGGCAAAATCTGGGACGGTCGCGGTGAAACAGTCAGTAAAATCGTCTAGGATTTTCCCGACATACGAAAACTGAGCATAATCCTCAGCCTGGTTTTCATATGTCGGGAAAATCCCAGACGATCGGGGATTGGTTGGAACAGAGCTCGCAGAGTAACACGCCATAACTGTAGACATCAATCTGTTTGAAACAAAATGAATAAGAACTTAAGGGTTTGTAAGGGCTTCTAAAGTTTATGTTGATTGAAGGCTGAGAGAACTCTGGGAAGGAGTTGGGCGCTCTCCTCCCCTTATCTTTCGTTAACGGTGGTTGATATTTTTAACGTCGGTGCCACCATTGGAAGAAAGCCTTTAGTCATCGATACAGTTACAATAAGGCAAATAATACAATTTGGAATAGTCCTAGAAAGAACGACGTTGAAGCCCAAGTTGCATTTACGTTAAACCTTGGGGAAAGGGTTTGGGTTACCTGTTATTGATGTATCAGTTAAGAACAACGGTTTGCTATTTTATGCACTTAAACTTTTTAAAACTTTGAAGCGTCGGTATGGTAGTGTACTGGTAAGAGAGAGAGATTAGGATTCGAAAGGTCCGGGTTCGCCGGTGGCTTGTGATCGTCTTTCTTTTTAATAGAACCCGACTTTCAATTTCAGGTCAAAACTTTTTTGAGTGTCTTAAAATGGCAGCAACCCCTTTATGAAAGAGAAATTTTCCCCGCTGCCTCGACTTGAATGAGTAGCACCTGGAACTTAATATCATGAATGAAACTGTCAATGCGCTTGATTAAAGTGGCTGCCCTTTGTACAGAAACTAATAACCAACGAGATGAACATCTTTTGTCCATATGTAAATTATATTCTTCTGACAAGAAACTGTTTTCCTAGTCCCTTGGGCTCTTTGTTACGTTTGGGGCACGTGGTCCGAGCTGGTTTGTGGCCGAAAGGGCCTGGGTAGAAATTGTACACGTTAACCGGACTACAGACAAGTATTCATGAATAAAAACCCCTGCTACATTTTTTTTTCTGAAATGGTTTAAATGTGGGAATCACTGCAGTTCAGCCTATACCTTGGGCTCACATTATTAGTTCCAGACTTGTTCCTGCTACACTAACACAGATAGTGCGGAACAGCAGCTGGACGTGGTGCTGAGCACGACGAAAAAACTGTTGAGGAAAAAAATTGGATAAATACATGATTTCACTTTATTTTACTTTTTCGTCCTGCTGCTCCACTTTCACTCCCTCTGCCACCCTCTTGTCTGAATGCCTTGAACGGGTTATTTTACTTCCGAAAATTCTTGTACAAATGGTAAGCAGTAGACTGCGAGCAGTCTCTTATCGTCGTAGTTTGCAATCGCGCTCACATAAGAACGAGACGGATTTTAAGAGAAAAGGCAGACTGCAACCAGTCAAGGTAAGCAGTCATAACGATTCCTTAAGTTTTGGCTTTTCTTGGTAGGGAAATCACTCAAAGTCACTTTCTTTCAGGTATCATCTCGATTATTCCAACTCGAACAATTTGTAAAATGCAGGGGAGGTTTCTTCAAGACGGAATCCAGGCTCAAACAGTTAGAAAACAATGTTGATGTAAGTTGAAGTCCTTTACAAAACCTCGAGTTTGGAAATTTTAAGTCGCAGTTGGCAGTGACGGAAGGAAATGTACCAAAAAATGGGATGTACGTGCAGAGTTGTTGTTTCGAATATCAAACTTTTACAATTTCACTGTCGTAACATCTTAGATTCCCCATATTTTCCTTCATTGTATTAACATGTATCATGCAGAGATCTATCGGGTATAGTCCTTCTAACTACTGGCGGCAAATTAACGGTTTTTCACTCCCAATAAACACAGTGCTTTTTGTGAGACGGGGTGGAGGAGAGAGAGAGATGGGGTGGAGGAGTGATAAAATCTTACCTTTGGAGTCTGGCGTGAACTGCTTGCCTCCGGAGCAGAATAAAACGGATTCCCTGGATTTTCGGCGACATCTTGCTTCCCATAAATTCTGCTGATCCAAAATCACGCCACTTGTCTCCCTGGCGCCAAACCATGACGTTTCCGCTATTAACATCGCGGTGGAGTATGGGATTGGGTTGGAAGCAGTCAACGGGTAATTGATGCCGTAAGCCACGTCTAGCGCGAGGATTCTGATGTATCTGTTGCCTAAACTCCTCTCAACTTTCACAAGCTGCGAAAGTGACGTATCCATCAGTTCAGCAACCAAGAGTGGTGTGGTAGAGTGACAAGCAACTACAGCCAGGAGTTGTAAAATACAAGGACGTCACACCAATGTGACGAAAGTAATCTCGCGGTCAAACAGCAGTCTGTTATGAGCCGACTGGATTATTTCTTGGATTTCCTTTACGGCTACTTTGGTGCCCCTGAGATAGATCTTCCTCTTATTGAACTGATTTTCCTATTTCCCGTCCCTACCTTTCCTTAATCAGAAATTCTTGTAATAAACTAAAAGGGCACGTTATCGCGAGATTTATTGTATAATGGTATATTGAGGTGACTTATGATAGAAACTTGCATACATTACTTTTCATGATTCGTACTGATGCAGGATCCAAGTAACTCCATTAGGAGTTCTTGGCAGAAAATCTACCCATAATAAACGTATGTGGCTGTTGGAAATATTAGTAGCAAAGCGATTTGCATTGAAACCAAGATCAAGTTCGTCCTCCAATACATTCTCATGCCATTATTTTACAATAATTCAGTTGATATTTTATATGTCATACAATACTAACAAAAAGATAATTGAATTATTCTGTCATTTGGTGTGTTTCGATTGAGGCGGTATGCATAGTGTTTAGAGATCAGCATTCTATGATCAAACTCTACTGACAGAATATACCGTTACTTAAACTCGCATGCACAGTTTATGGTATATTATACCACCGTTTAACTTTAGTATTAGGCTGTTCCAGGCTCCGAGGTAGTCGGGTCCGCTAAATTGAGAAAGCGCAAACACGAAAATAAAACGGGAGGAAACTGGGGAGACTTTTTCCTTTTTCCCACCCGCCAACTTTTCGTGCCTTTTTTTTTTTCGCGTATTTCCCACTATCTGAGACCCTGTAACAGGCTACTTAAATATAAACGCCAATGGAATCAGTTTCCAATTGACTCCTTAATCCCAATTAGAAGGAATAGAGGACTTAAAGATATATTTTGATGATAACATTTACATGGTATTACTGACTTACAGCGTTTCCCATGCAGTTCAACTTCAATCTACGCAAACAAGTTTACATAGGCCAAGATCCTTATACCAAGACTGGAAGGAACAAAATTTGACTGTCAACGGGATAACCAGGTTAGGTAAGACAGGGACCGCGGAGCAAGGTGAAAAGTGGGAGGGCTGACAATTGAAAATAATTTTTTCTAATAAACGACCAACATACACTGTCAGTTCAGATTCAATGCAAGAAAAGACGCGATTAGAATTTTAGTATAGAAAATACTACACTGAAGTGATCTCAAAAATTTCTAACTATGGCCGTTCACTGTTCAAGTAATGTAATTCTTCTTGCCATCGAATATTTCATTGATTCGAAAGGAGAAAGACAAAATATAAAACTTTTATCAACTCAAAACAACTACTCACCTTCGTTTGGCTTGAAAAAGCTAGTAATTTTCTTCATTTTGTCTGATAAAACTGCTAAAAAACTTTGCCGGAGCTGGAAGTACAAAACACGCTGCCGAACGAAGCGAAGGGGTGGCCAAGGCATGGCGTTTGATCAAGGGGCAAGTCAGCCCCTGGGCACAATTACCGCGAAAAGCACAGGAGCCCCACAAAATGCCTGGCGTTTGAAATTAAAGAAAATACAGAGAATATAGCGGAATATAGACGAAAAAAAACTTGTTTCAAGTCTTTTTTTTATTTTTTAGCACAAGAAGTGGGGGCGGGGGCGCAAAAAAGTGGTGGGGCCGCTGCCCTACCAGCCCCTCCCCCTCCGCGGTCCCTGTAAGAGATAAAGTACGTCAGAAAGAAGAGAAGTGTATATACCGTTATGAAATCACTAATTATTTCGAAATTATTTAGCTCTGTCTCAATTTATTTGACAAAAACAAAACAACCTTTCCAAGTGTAAATTATGCATTGTACAAAACTGCTGTTTTCGTGCCCAAAATACACGCTACGTAATGTTAACGACTGAATGGCAACAATTTGGTTATCAATATGATAGCAGTCAAGCGGTAAGTCACGAGATTTCTGACTTTTTTTGCACTTCTTTTCTTAATCTGGATTTTGTTGAAGTTTTCCGCCCGAGAAGCGCAAATTCCCGCTGCACGTTAGGTTCTACAAAAACATTTCAAAAAGGATCTCAATTTCTTTGACTTACTTTAAAGAACGCTCGCTCCAACATCTCACGTTACCCGAGAAATTACAATGCAGTTGTGTCGAGTTTGAAATTAAAGGATTAGTTTCTGGGATTTACGCAGGAGGACGGAACATTTCTTAAATTTTATTTTACGTTTACCTACAATCACAGGCAAAAGTAATTGGGAAGGTTGTACAATTTAACAGTGACTCTATTTTAATACTCAACAAAGAGAATTTTTCCTTTTGCTAAATATCCCCCGTCTCCCCTATTCAATGTTGGGATATAACAGAACAATTACGCCCACAAACATTAAGGTTTTGCTTAACATTGCGCCAGGGGCAGGGGAAGGAAGGAAAAAAAGAGGTAAAAACGGCAACCTTCCAAACACTTTTGACTATGATTGTAGTATCAGGTTGTTTTACAGGCTATTCCTTCAAGGATTTTTTTTCTTGGTTTTGAAGTCCCTCGTGAACTGGCCAGGTTCCTATGCTAAGGACAAGGGGTTTTTTAGAGGGCCAGACATTCTTGACGAAGGTGAAGAGGGTGGGGGAAGTTTGCAGGGGCATCAGCAGCTAGCCTGTGTACAGACGCCCCCCTCCCTCCCCTCAGAAAAAAAATGCGGTTTTTTTTCGAAGAGGGGTGGGGGGGGGCATCTGTACCCACAGGCTAGCAGCAGCTGGCCTTGCTATTCAGAGCTTGCGTCGCAGACAGCCTAATTCGACTGAAAAGTCCAGCTGCAATGCAGGCAATTGGGCAAAACGGGGGCTTTCCATTTTCGGCTTCAAATTCTGGGGAAGCTAATTCAAGAAATTTTCCAGGTCAAGTGGAATATTTTTTCTTACGTTTGGAGCCTCGTTTTTGTTGCAGATTCATTATCAGATGAAAACTTTGCAACTTGGCGTTAAAAGCATTTACTTTAAAGGTCGATTTACTGCAAATAAAACGGGTTTTAGGTGCAGCGTTTCACTAGCAAAAAATATTTACAAAGTTTGAAAGGTGAAAGAAAACTTCGTAGCGTTTTTTTTTACAGCCTGAAACAACCAAGAGAACAATACGAATAGCGGACAGTCTGATATCTAGTGTCCCTGGAGTGGAATAGTCTGCTACACAGCCGTTTTTAGTGTCGTCACGCAACGCTCCTCCACAAAACGGCCGTTTGTGGGGAGGAGCGTTGCGTAACGACACTAAAAACGGCTGTGTAGCATACTAGGAGTGGAAGGGGCGTTTTAAAAATCTCAAGGAGTTGAATGCAGGCGGTTTTTTTCTCTTCTCCTCGCCCCCTCCCTCATTGTTTACTTTATTAACCTGGAGCGTTTTCTCGTTTGATTTCACGCGCGGGTGTCTCTCGAACACACAGAAAAACACACCAAAAAACTGGCAGCTACGCAGGCTAATGTTAGGGTGGCAATGGAGCTGTTAAGGTGAGGGACCCTGCAGACAGTTAATGAACCACGAGAAAGACATAAAGTAAACACGTACAACGACTGTAATTTTCTAACGTGTCCTGCTGTTTGGTTAAGATTTTTTCTAGCGACTAGTTTGGTCACCTTTACACTCCATTCTTATAAAACGATTCAATTATTTGTGATTCATATAAATGACGGAAGGACTGCCAAAACATCTCTTGTTTTTAAAAGATATATACTTTAAAATATTAACAATTTGACATAATACTTTTACTTTTACAGCGTACGGACGAACATTAAAACAGACATTGAAAGGGTTTGTCTAGAGTAAGGATTCTAAAAATAAGACTTCTCAAGGTAAAAGTTTTACAACAGACAAAAAGAAGGCGAAGTAAGCCTTCCCAGTCTTTCTACACAACTCCACTCCATGGTGAGAAACCGGGTAAAAAAGAAGTCCATCTGTCAATTCACATTCTCTCGATAA
Source organism: Porites lutea (assembly GCF_958299795.1). NCBI lineage: Eukaryota > Metazoa > Cnidaria > Anthozoa > Scleractinia > Poritidae > Porites > Porites lutea. The sequence continues at coordinate 51,630,971 of NC_133201.1, read as the reverse complement.
AAACAACTTGAATCGGTCCGGGGTTAGCGCTCGGAAAGATTTATTTGTGAAGCAAAATTAAAGAAGAATTTAGTGACTCGCCACTGTTAAATAATAGCGTAGCTGTTCGTCCATTTAATGTTACAAGGGTTGGGTTGCAAAACAACATCTTAAGATTAAGGGAACTCGTAGCTATTATTTCAAAACAACAGGTTACTGTTCCAGAACAAAAGTTAAGAGCCCTCTTATCTTGAGAAGGTTTTATGCAACCTGGCCCAGGCTCTCAGCCCGCAAAGACTCTGCTTGTTGAGTCAACACGGATATGACGTCACTCACAGTGGGTCGCGCCTCTGGGGCTCTCGCGACGCATCGCATAATGAGCTCTCTCAGCACACCATTAAGAACGAGGCTTATCTGGTATTGTTTCTGCTGCGGGACCGGTTGTTCTCTTGTACACATTTCGCAGAGCAGTACGCCAAAACTGTACACATCCACCTGCCGGCCGGAAAGAAAGGGAACAACCATCGAAAGGTTGAGAAAATAATTAACAACAAAACTCGAAACAAAGTAACAGTCCATTAAATCTTGATACACGTAGCATGAAGTATGTATAGTAGGAATGTTTCTCTAAAGCACCCTAATTCACAGACAGTAGCTTGCTGTACAATAGTCTAAAGTAATCTCGTAATTCGCCTCCCTTGCAGACGTACTTGGGTCCTCGTCATGCGCTCCTTCCCTACAAACGACGTAACATTGCACTGTTACTCGCTGGCGTCATAGATTTTGCCATGTTGGCCGCTCAGAGAATTTGGCCGCAAGCAGTTTGATTGTTAGTTGCCACGTGACCTCGCTGTAACCAATGAAAGCACGCGCTGTTTGGAAACAAAAGACCCTTCCACGGTTTTCTCAAGTTTGATAAAGACTAGTAAGCAAATATTCATTGACACTGCTGAAAAGAGGGTCCTAAAATTAGGATGCTTTCCAAGTTTAAAGGTGATGTGTTAAAAACGAGCAAAGACATTGTTCCAGAGAGACGCTGAAGTTTATTGACGTTTGTATGGTTGGGTCAGGAACTTGCCTCCCACCACACAGACGGCTGTAAAATTTGGCGACTTTTCGGAGCTAAATCTTCGTTAGTTTTCAACAAAGCACGTTCAAAATTGGCATCTTTACTAAATAAAATTTAAGGCAATCATGTCGCGCCGGCATTTTCGATTACTAGTCCCAGTCAAAAGTTTAAAAAACCGAGGAAAGGTCCTGTTACATGTACCGTAAACAAAAATACAACATTGCATGGCAAAATGCTTTTTTTCAAAAATGGTTGCAGTTTCCTTAAGGGTAGCACTTTTCCCCACAGACAAGCCTGATTACATATAAAAAAACTTAGAGTTCTCTGATTAATGAGGTACCCTACAGATGACCATAGCGTTGCTAGGTTTGTTTACTGGTAAACAGAAGATCATGTGATATGTACATGTTGCAGTTATTTTTTTATTTCAGTTAATTTTTGTATTTTCTTTGTTTTAAATACCCAAAAACAATGGAAAAATAAAAATTAACTGCAACATACACCTTTCGCCCTTCATTACCAGGAAATAAAGATTTATTAGCGTCAAAATATCATTCGGTATTAACAATAAATGTGTAATCATTGCAGAAAAATAAACAATCGTTTTAATTATTTGTGTGATCAATAAAGCATTTCACATATGTAAGAACATTCATTACTCCCAATATAGTTTCAACTCGGTGAAAATAACAATCCCTTAGAAGAAGGATAAAACATTTACCTCATTTCAATGGTCTTCAACAAGAAAAGAAATTCATTAACAGTAAAGATGTGTTGTTATTTATCCATCAAGTTCTTCTTGTTATTTTTTGTTTATCCTCCTGCTCCCTGATTTTGTACATGTATTGACTAAGCATTATTGTACGCATCCCGCGTCTGTTTGTGCAAGCACAGCCGCAGCAAATTACATACATGTACACGGTACAAGCCTAACGAAATGATTGCAAAGTACTATACAATATGGGTTTTTATAGGTATATTGTAAAATTCGCACGAATTAAAACGTATCTCCAAAATGAAATTCAACGCAATATTGGCAAGATAATGCTCATAAAAATAATGATTGTTACTGATATTCTATTCTCATAAACGAACATTCACCCAAGGAAACTTCGTTCGCACTAAAGAATGTTCTCGATAAAACGCTGTAGAAACCTTAATGATTGTTCTTCTTGATGCAAAAATCTTAAGTGACTATGCCACAAACTTAAATGTTTGCTTCCTTGCTTAAACTGTTTTTATATTAATTAAAATGAATAATAGCTTAATGTTGATAAAAATATATTTCCCGGTAGTGAAGGGCAACTGAAAGGTGTAGTCAGAGTTTGTGCTCACCTTTGGTGACTGCTGAGACGTGTGGGACTCAGGTGCGGCATATATACTGGCTCCCGGATTAGACGTCATGTGCTGGCGCATGAAATTTGCTGCCCCGTAATCTGACAACTTAGCTCTCCAGCAATTATCTCGTCTCCATAGTAACACGTTTGAACTACTGATGTCGCGATGAATGATAGGGGATGGCTTTTTGAGATGAAGATAGTTAAGTGCTTTGGCGACATCTACAGCGATACAAACCACTTCTTCGAGGTGTAACGAGCGCTGCCTTAAAACGTTTCGTAAATCAGTGTCGAGTAGCTCAGTTATGAATAACGGGTTGCCATCGTCGTTAGTAGCGCCAATAAACTGTAGTAAATGAGGATGCCGACAGCGCGAAGCAATACTCATTTCTCGTTCGAACAATCTTCGGTTATGAGGAGAAAGAATCAGATCGTGAATCTGCTTAACAGCTACCTCGCAACCACGAAACGTTCCTTCGTGCACGTTGCCCCAGGCTCCAACTCCTAAACTCCTTTCACTCAGTATAACCTCACCACGTCCGATGATCCAGTCACGTGGTTCAAGACGCCTATACTCGGCCAAGGCCTCCTCGGCTGCAGTAGCCGCTGACTGCAACTCCCGTAGTCGGTGCTGGCTTTCCGACACTGTTCGTTCACTGTCGCGGATTCTTTGCTGGCAAATTTCTCGCTCTCTTTCCAGATTTTCTCGATCCTGCTGTAAATTAATTCTTTCCTCTCTCACTTCTCGTTCAGTTGCGATTCTTCTGTTTCTTTCCACTTCAATTTGAATTTGCATATCTCTTACCCTCTCCTCTAAACCTGACTTGAGCTCGCGTTCCTGCTGTAAAAGGTGAATCTGCCTTCTAAGTGTATACTCTATTGTTCGAAGATTTCGTCGACTTGTCTCCCTGAACGAAAGTTCGTTTTCCAACCTTTTTTCTAGCTCAGAAAGAGTGTCTCTTGCTTGACGAAGTTCCTCCTCAAGAGTAAGTCTTGCTTGCTGTTTGTCACCTAAGGTTTCCTGCAACTCTCGTCGTCGGTGCTCGCTTTCCGACACTTGAATTTGCAAATCTCCTACCCTCTCCTCCAAACCTGACTTGAGCTCGCGTTCTTGCTGTAAAAGTTGCGATTGCTCTCTAATTGTATCCTCTTTTGTTTGAACATCTTGTCGAGTTGTCTCCCTTAACAGACGTTCGTTTTCTAACCTTCTTTCTAACTCAGCGCAGGTCTCCCTTGCTTCACGTAGTTCGTCTTCAAGTCTAAGTCTTGCTTGTTGTTCGTCAGCTAAGTTAGTTTCCTTTTCCCTCAGCTGCCGCTCTAGCCTGTTTCTCAAGAAGGTCTCTTTATCCAGCGCCCGGTTCACTTGCTCCAAATCGTTCCAAACCCTCAGCATACGCGAGTTTGCTTCACGCTCCTGTTCAATTTTTTTCTGAAGCTGCCTCAATAAAGGACTTTTTTGTTCTAACCCGTTATTTATCATATCTTCATTAACAGCTTGCTGGGTTAAAGTCTGATCCTTTTCATGCAACGCTGTTTCTAAAATACTGATCCTTTCCGAAAAACTGATCTCTGAATCTCTCATTTGCCTTAAAATTCTCTCGTTTTTGTCGGACAACATGCTTATGCAAAAATCTTTCCCTTCTATTAGCACCTCTTTTTCCTCGATAGCTAACAACAATCTTCCTTTCTTGTCTTTCCTCTTTGATTTCTTTTTAGGAATTTGTTCTTTGTGTTTTGAGTCCCTTTGCTCTTTATTTCCCTTTTTCCACCATTTTCGCCTACCACCTGACTCCCCGTCATCCGTGTTTGCTTCATTCTTATCACTTGCATTCTCTACGCCAACTGAATCCTGTGATTGAAATTCTCCGTTTCCTTCGTTTTCTTCTGTCACGTTCTGAATTGAGCATCAAACACACAATGTATACTTAGTTATCAGCTTAAGACTGTTAAGAGAGCTAATGAGTTCAGTTACAAATTTGAAGATAGGGGACCTTATATCACCCAGGCAGTGGAAGCCATGGACGGCTGTTTCGTTCTTATTTTAGAATGCTGTGTCCCGTTACTAATTCCCTATGTTTTTAAACAAAATTATAAGCTGACAAAGATGTGATAACAAGCCACTCAATGCAATGAGCTAAAATAGATAATAACTGGAGTACTTAATGGAATTCCCCTCTCCCTTCCCCCCCCCCCCCCCTTCCCTACACACACCCCTTAGCATCTCGCGAGTACACTGAAAACTAATTAAAGCCACACCCTAAACTACCTGCATCTCGCAAGTACATGAATAAATGTTGTGTACATTGTGAGCTAATCAATGAGGCACCCACAGCTCCGTGGTTAGAGCGACCGACTGCTGGAATGTCCTGGGTTCGAATTCTGCTAGAATGTTCAAAATGTAACACTAGATAAAACACGAATCGCCAAAAGGCGATTTTAACCGAGCTGCCAACTTTCCTGGGGGAGAAGGTGGCTGCACACTCTCAGGCCACCAGGCTCGTCACTAACCATTACGTGACATAGCATCTCATGTGAGAGTTAAAAACATGACTCATTGAACACTGGAAGACTTTCGTAACAAGAAAAAAGAGTACCATTTTTAAGTCGTACCTTTTCAAATTCCCCCATGATGATTTAAAATAAGCAAGCATGAAACAATAAGCGTTATTTTCACGCACCCGTCCCCCAATCCCTCTGCCCCCAAAATATAGTGTGACTAATTTGACTTAACCGCAAATTCCAAAAACTTATTGTTCTACAGGCAATAAAACGCTGTTAATAACAAGCAGTACATTTCTCAATTCTGGTTCTTAGAGCGGTTTTCACTTGACTGTCGTAAAACCAAAACCAAAGTAAATACACTAGCCAACCAAAGGGCGTAGTAAAACCAAAACCAAAACCAATTACTTTCGACAGTCAAGTGAAAACCGCTCTAAAACTAACAAAGCAAATTAATTTAAGTTTTGTTTTTGTCTGATATTGCGTTATAAGGCCTTTCTTACTGTCCAAGTGAACATATATATATATATATGACTTGGTAGTCTACAATGAGCAAATTTCCCAGGACTATCCTTTCCTGCAAGGAATGACCTTTCACACGCAAAGTAACAATCGCAATAAGATAAAAGTAGACATAGTCCGTCTCATTTTAAACGATTTAAGCCTCAACATAAAGAGAAGAGAAAATTTAAAAGCGACCTATCCTGTCATCTTTTGAAAATGGCACTGATAAAAAGTGTCCATAATAGCTTGAAAAACGTCTTAAATCAATGTATGTACACACACACTCTAGCCACAAACACAGAGAGATTTGCAATCACGTTTTGGAAAACCCCAAAAGGTAATCATCATAGCATCTTTTGTAGGGGAAAATGAAAAAGCGTAGTATGCTAGCTTCAAACACATCTTCATTGAATGGCTGCCTTCACTTAACATCGGTAAGTACTTCATGTCAAACCATCATAACGTCGAAGGTTGTCCTTTTTCACGACATAAATCCACAGGGGGGTAATCTTACATTAACCTTATAGACATTGCTCTGAAATAGTGTAAAGATTAGATGACACGGACGGTGCGCTCCCACTACGACTTCCCAGAAATACCACCCCCCCCCCCCCCCAACCCCGACAAAAAAATGAAACCCATTTCATAAAATGGGCTGCACCACAGGCAGCCCAGTTAACAACTGTGCAATAACAATCAGGAGATAGCCTGCTGCGAAGGCGTCATTGAACCTCGGTTAGTAAACAGGACATTGTTGTCCGCCATTTGGAACTTGAACGTTTTCATTTAAGACCGGACCCGAGAGACGTAATTGACTTCAAATGTACTGGGTTTCAGTTTTCCACACCAATTCACCAAACCCGCGCGATCCAAAATAATCCACCTTAGAGAGCGGTTTCAATAATTGGCGGTTTCGGTGTGCAAATTCACCGGCTCCAAGTGAACGGAAGGCCGATTCGTACACGTGTTAAAAGTATCCGGATTTGTGAGGACGGGGCCATTGTTATGATTTCACGAATCTACGATAACAGATACTGGTATCGTGATCCGATATTCTGATTGGTCAGAATGACTGTTGACAAGTGAGCGAAGAGCGCTGTGTCACTGTCTTGTGTCCGTAAGTCCGTAAACTTGCACAACAAGCCAACTATCTTGGTCGTTGACGCAACAGATGCACCTTGATTCTCAACAGAACACTCGGAAACTCGTGATCACCTCAGGGATATCAGATGGACCTTCAACTCAACAACGGGGCAAGACTTACCACCAGTCGAATGTGGGAGTAGGGTATGTTCGAGTTTGGATTTGAGTTCGAGTTGGACTTCGAGTTAGACTTCGAGTCACAAAGTTCGAGTTAAAGTTCGAGTTAAAGTTCGAGTTACTAGTAAATTTCATTTCATTTTACATTGTATAAAAAATGAAAAAAAAATGAAATGACATGATTATTGAACCTCGTTTCCAGGGCTATGCAAACACGGAAAACGTTTTCTATTGCTTAATTAGATAATTTATCGATGTTCGTTTGCCACGGTAGATTTTCATTAATAAATATTCCAAGCGATGTTCCAGGGGTAACGTGTTCTATCGGAACATTATATCAAGTGAGAGCTCGAGTGGGCTCGACAACGTACCCAATTTTTGTCTAGATCCAATTAACATAAATTCAGTTTTGGCAGTGTTCAAAGTAAGTTTGTTGGAAATAAACCATTTGTTTAGATTAACTAAATCGTGATTCAAATTTAACTGTATTGAATTCACATCAACATCTGCATAAATGATGTGGCCGTGTCATCAGCATACATCCTAGGCTGGACTAGGCTGGCATGAAGAAAGACAGTTTGGTAGATCGTTTAGGTAAATAAGAAATAAACGGGGACCTAGGATTGTTCCCTGTGGTATCCCCCATTTAAGGTGGCTCCCTAGAGTAAATTGGCCGTGTGCAGCCTGAGCAGTAGTTTGGCGCGAGCTTTAAAATCGGCGCGACTTCTAGGCTTTTGTACATTATGCTTTTGCTTCCCTACTAAAATGCTCCACCTTAATGCTCCATTTTTCCCACTAAAATGCTCGGTCTCCCCAAAAAAGTCACTAAAATGCTCGGATAATGCTCATTATACAAACGGTTTTTTTAATTAATTTCAAAGTTTACACTTACAAAAACGTGCAAGTGTTGCAAGTAACAACGACAACGTGTACAAGTTCATAAATATAGCCAAAAAACCCAGCTTTATTAGGTTTTTTGTGAATTTTGAATTTTAGTCTTCATTTTGTTTAAAAAAGCAGGAGCTCATGGGGCATAGGCTCCTGAAAAAAGTTAATTTCTATTTTATTTTCTCGGAAAAATTAATTTTCCGGGGAAAATGCCACTAAAATGCTCGAATAATGCTCAATGCTTTTGCCTCACTAAAATGCTCGAAAAAATGCTAGCATAATGTACAAAAGCCTAGCGACTTCCACGCAAAAATAAAACAAACATGGCCTGTTAGTTTCGAAATATTCCCCCCAAAAGACTTATTAACTTTCTGTTGAAGCTCATTGAGCAAAAAGTTTGGTTAGTTTAGGTCAACATTTATGAGAGGAGACAATGTTACACCGGTTACAAGTCACTATCAATCTCCATAAGAGTAAAGTGTATGTATAAACAAAGTAGAAATTTCCAAAGACATCAGTTCTTTCGCTTCAAAAGTAGACAAACGTAAAATAGTCGAAATAAATGCTGCATGGAAACTTTACAAAGAATACAAAGAAGAAAGTACGCTATCCCTAAGCGAAGCAATGTTGCTGTTTCTAGCCTTTGGTTCACGGTCAGTGGAAAGATGCGAAAGATCGAACCAAGTCCTGAACAAACGCTGAAGAATGTCTTCACCCGCGGAGCTCCTCGGTCACTTTATTCCCCTTGCATTTGATTTGATTAAGAAATTCCAGAAGTGGCTTTAAGGCAAAATTACAGAAAGTGTAATTTTTTTTTTTCGACTCTATTACATTGTTTAAAAAAATATCAGAAGAAAGGTTTCTTACTTAACTTGCATCCTGATCTAAGGAACCTTTGCATCGAGGAACCAACATGTACTTTCTGTTGTTTCAAGAGTCCTTCAATGCTCAAGATGCACTAGAAAGTGTCGTTGCACAAGTCACGGATTGACCCTTGACGAAAGCAATAGTAAGTTGTCCGTCGAGAGCTACGGTCTTGTACGTGCAGCTGAGGACGTGGTGTACGTTTTTTAGATCGGCACCATCTTTTACAGCAGACTTTTAAAGAAAAACGTCGCCGTCGAAATTATCCCTAAGGAGGAACAAGGTTGTAAAAGTATTCGGAAGTGGGCTGGCATTTGAAGGTCTGCAAACAGTCGGTACAGCAGATTAGGGAATGAAGGGCTTATTGTCCGATGATCGCCATCCGCACGAGCGACCATCGCGGCTCAAATTTTGGCTACAATGGTCAAGTATTTCGGGGAAAACATCCAGTGTTAGGTATAAAATTGAATCCGCTATCTCTCCTTTTTCAGCTGCCGAGATATCACCGTAATAATACCAATAAACAGCTTTAACAATGGCTTTCATACTTTTCGAAGAAACCACATATTTTCATCTATGTGCATTATGCGCATGCGGGCGTGATGGCTCGAGGGCGTATTTTGCTCATACTATTCTAACCCGAACTACGCGTGTTTTTCTGATTTTTGTGACGTCAGCGCAGTTAATTAATCGTGAAATATTGTCATCGTCGATCGACGACTCGCTTTTGGCATGGATGGGACACGGATGGGATGGGACACGGATCAGGACCTTAGTAAACTTATTATACCTTGGAATGAGGGATAATGATTGGAACTATGTTAACTTTGAGACCTTGGAAACACATTGCAATTAATTTTTAACCGTATCAAGAGCATCTTGGAATATTAAACTTCATCTTGGATTAAAACATTGGAACTTTATCGAACTTTGTGACCCTGGGTTAGACCCTGGATAAAGCAAGCGGATGTTTTGTTTTGTTTTGTTCCATTAACCTAAAACTAAAATGTTTATTTCTCTTTGAAAAAGTTACCTGTGGCAACTTACTACCAAGATATGACGTATCTTTATACATATAGTTCCTGTTCAGGTTAATCAGAGAGCATTATGTGCATGTTCTCCATTACTTGTTTCCGTTAACATTCCAATTTAAGTTACACGCGTAAGCCTTGTTTTGATGCAAACTAACTTCTTTTTCTTATCCAAATCGTGCTACGAAAATAACTACATAGCGATAGATCAAAACAAGATCAACTCCATCCTTGCGACCACTGACAACTATAAATTTAGCTTGCATAGCAGGTGTCGAAAGGGGTAGGGGCCGGGGGAATAGGGAGGAAGCAAAAAGGGGATGTGGATTGGGGACTTTTCCAAATTCAGATAGGACGCCATTATGCTTCCATAGACCAACGCATCCCACGGAAACGACTTTAGGCGTCTTGTTCCTCGTATAAATGGCCCTATTATCCACTTGCTAGGAGGTGAATATTGTTGAATAGTCCGAGATAGCGAACCAATCAGATTGCTTAGATCACCAAGATCACTGAGTGTGTATATACCTGAATCAACAATATTAACTGAGCCTGAGGTAAACAATTGTTTTAGTATATTCACACTAAGTGATCTCAACAGAATCAGAAAGGAAATCATTAAAAAACGATTAGTTTGATTGACGGGTGAATTCATGCGTGAACACGAAGCCGTAAACAGTGGATGCGCAAAAGTTAGATCTTTACAGTATCATGGCAAATGATAGTTTAAATCTTTTTGTATCGAGTTTTGTAAGCTTTAGCATCAACGGTTTAAAAGAAAACGCCAAAGATTTAAAATTACTACCCAATTCTTAGAGAAAAGTAGAGCTTTTTTTTGTTTCTGTCAACTCACCGTGAATGAGAAAGTTTTCTTTGTCGCTTCTTGCAAATGCTGTCAACAGCGGCTACAAGGTGAGCGTTGTTTATCTCCAATGTTCTTTGCCTTGTTAACTTGCTGGCACGTACAATTTTCGAAAATATTTGCCTTCCTCTTTTCTCCATAAATTAACTTCTATTTATAGGCAAAATTGGTCTTGCGAGAAAATCCCGAAATCACAAAACGGTGACAAAGCGACCTCGTTTTCCTTTGTAGTGGTAAACATAGCTTCGAGCGTACAAAAAGTCAGCTACAGTAAACCACTTCACAATAAATCACGCTGTTTAAACACCATGAAGTCTTTTCTTGTCTTCAAAGTCAGCAGCACTTGGATATTCGTTTATTTTCCAAAAGGCTTTACCATGAAACTTTGGCAAAACACCCAGTTCACGACAGCGATTTTGTTCGGCTTTCTATTCACCGCCTAGCGCGGTGAATATAACGTCATAGTCCGAGATAGCTAACCAATCAGATTGCTTGAATTACCAAGATCACTGAGTGTGTATACTAAATAGATTTAGCCAGGGCTAAAAGCGTAGCTCTAGTGAATAAATTTATAATTTTAATCAAACAATATCTATATGACGTTTAAGGGTGAGGCTGGGTGACTTAAGAGAAAAATTTAATTTGCAAACAGTGCAAGAATAAAGCAGCATCTAAAATCTTACATCGAGTTAAGTCTCATTTGTACACCTAATAAGTAGAAATCACTTTTGGCCACAGTAGATCAGGCGTGGAAAACAAATTCTTCCCAAGCAGAATCACCTTTGTGCTCACCTATAACACCTTTGTTTGATAGTTTTACGCTATATATGGGTTTATACAACCATTGTTCGTCCTGTTTTAGAATATGCTGCCCCTGTCTGGCAAAATATACCAGATTTTCTATCTTATAACTTATCGGTGTCTCTCTGCCTAGAGGAAAGGCCAAAATGAAAAATCATGCAGGTCGGATTTGTTTTGTGTGGCTCCCTACAACTCCAGCTGGGAGCGCGTAAACCAGCCTTTGTTTGTTTTCAGACCTCGGACAGAATTTATGTCATTTTTTGCCCTATTTTAATTATAATTCTGCAGTTTTTTAACGGAATAATCTTACAAGACAAATTGCACTCATTCAGTATTCAGGACGATCTTTACACACGCTTCCCTTCTACAACAAACTATAGAAATAACAACATCATAAAACGCTTTTATATAGAGAATTCACCATTAGACGGGACTGTTCAGTCAGGCTAATCTGTCATGTATGCAGGGTAATAATGGGGTTTTAGCAATAAATTTTCGGAAAAAAAAATTTTAATTCAGTTTACAAAATCACCCGTCCGACCAGCCTATTCAGAATTTTGCCAAGCGCCGAAACTTACAATGCGAGCTGTAGAGTGTTTGAGTGAACGCTTGTAATGAAGAAGAGGTCTCAGAATCATTTTCGTTTGCATGTTACTTCTAAAATACCATATTCATTTGATAGACGCAGCATTTTAGGTACTCTTGCATGCGGTGTTCACGGACGACTGAAAACAACAACTGGCAAAGCCATCATCTTGAAAAACAATCAAGACAAGAAATATAATACAAAGGAACATTTAAAGGTCAACAATTGTTATTCCCGAAGACGTGTTTTGAGAGCAGAGTGTCTCTGAAAATCCTGAGTCACGAATAAAACCTTGGAATTTACATTTGCCCGGGGGCTTGAGAAAATATACTCAATTTTATGGGTTTGATTACATTAATTATTGCTAACCAAATCAAAGTCAGAATTTAATTACATTTGCTACCTGAGCGAAACATTGTACAATAATAACAGTTTGATCAGATTTGATGCCCAAGCAACTTTGTTCAAAACTTGGCTTTTAACCACATTTGCCGCTACAAGCAAAATTTTTTGTTTGATCAAATTTGCATACCCTAGAAAGTTTGTTCAAAGTTTAGGTTTGGTAACATTTGCTTCGTGAGCAAAAACATGTTTAATGCAAAGAGTTTGGTTAAAATTGCTATGCAAAGCAATCTGGTTTAATTATGAAAATTTGATCATCCATGATAACCGAAGCAAACATTGTTCGAATTCAAATTACATACTTCGCTGACATTTGCAAAGCTGCGTAAGCGTTCTAAAAATAACAGGGGTTTACATGCTTTTACATCTAAAGCAAAAGCTGTGCAAAACAGCAGATTTGCGCTATCATTTTCGTAATGTGCAAATGTAGTTCAAAGAAACATATTTGCCTACACATTTGAACCATCTGCAAATGACCCTCGAATCCATGGCTGCCCAGTATCTTTGCACCAAGATGTAAATGTTGTGCGAATGTGGCATTTACCGTCATTGCTACGGATAGCAAATCTAGTGCAATATCAGTCTTGGCTCTTGCGCAAATTTGAGCAAAATTGTGCAAATGTGGTATTTGCCACACATTTGCTGAAATTTGGCTACCCTAGTAAATCCATTTTTTTTCGTCCAGTGCAAGCGAACCTGATCTCAGTTTTTAGTGCGGGACAAGCCTTCGGTAGATAAATGTGATTGCAAAGTCAATAAACCCTTTAACTTTGTTAATCCTACCCTGCCAGCAAAGGTTTTTTTTCTGGCATGGCTTTTAACTTTTAAGAAGTCGTTCGCGTGGCTTGCAGTCGCGTAGTTGCTTTGTTTACGCCCTGAGAGAAGCCAGTGGTTCCCTATTACGACTCCGCTGGGCGATTCTGTAAGACTTCAAACAGTATCCGTGTGTATCCTTTGCTATCTTAAGAGCCAGTTCAACCGAGTCAATACTGAAAATATTTATAAAAACGTGTATTGAGGAGCTCCTATATTTCAAGTTAACTCACTTACTGTGTTTTCGGCCATGTCTGATGGGATAAATACGGCTACGAGATTGCCTTCTCCCTCTGGCACCAATACCTGCCAGTGCTGCGCGACTATAGTATTTCAAGTCAGTTCTAGACGACGTCGGTTGTCAAGACCAAATTGGTTTCACCGTTCGAGCCGACAGAAACGAGCCTTAGCAAAGACGTTGAATTTTTTCTCCGTACCTCTAAGCCTTTCGTATAATTAAAAATTTGCTTTTTGAAAGACGCTAGTTGGTCATCACGGAAGGCGATGTACTTTAACCAATATTTCACGGTGACGTCATCAAATTGTAAAATCAAAATAAGGAGGGTTTAGGAATAAAGATAAACAAAAAATAAATCTTTGTACAAGTTTTCAGTCCCGTAGCATGTTTCATTTCGAAAATAAAGCAATTTGACTTCCGAGTTTTCACAGTGCGTGCCACCAAACTAGGAATGCTGTCTCGTTGAAAGAAAGTCTCTCCTCCTGATTTTCAGCAGTTTAACCTTTTCTCGTAATAGAAGATGTGTTTATGTGCACTTATGCTAGCTCTCGAGTGAAAAGAAAGAGCTTTTATAGAAAAAGTGAACTCCAGATGGTTTTGTTGATTTCTGGCGGCCATATTTGTGTACCAAAACTGTACACAAATATGCATGGCGTCTCCGTACAAAGCTCTACAAAGGCGCGTGAAACGTTTCGGCAAACAACTCAGAAACTGTAGGCCATAAAGACCTGAGACTTGTACAATTGCTGACAATTGTTTATACATTAGACAATTGTTTATATACTAGTCTTTTATGACATTTCGTTTTCTTCTGTTTTCTTGGCTTCTTCCACTGGACGGTTTCCAATTTACTTTTTGGCGGCGTGTTTATTGCGTGACAGACACGAAACTGAAACAAACAAAACTGAAATTAACATAGCAAATTCCTCACTTTTGTCTGACTTTTGTCATAAGAAAAATACTCACACGTACCAGAGACCTTTCATGGGAAACTGCAAACCGCAAACCGCAAAATGTCACATGACCACGGCCTTGAGGTCACGTTTGCAGTTTGCAGTTCCCGTTTGAACCGCAGGGGCTTCCAGCGGTAAGGCCCGGTATAAAGGTATGAACTAGCTTTTTATATCCGTTTGCGATGTGTTTGTTGGGTTTTTGATCTCGAATCAATGAATTATTGCTGATTTTTGGGCGATTAAAGTGATGCACTTCGACTTGATGAAAACAACATGGCGGCCCTAAACAATGAACGCGTAGTTCAAATCAATTTTATATTCCTTTCTGCCGTACCAACAAAGGAAAGTATTCTGTTCCAATCCAGAGTTAAATCTATCTTGTTACTGAATTCATAACTTAACTCAGTCTCTCTTTAGTTCCTATTTTTAACGTATCACTCCGCGAATTTCATTTTATTTTGCTTAATTTCTTTGAGACTAGTGAGCCCAGGCTTCATAAAGCCTTCTGGTTTCTTCTGGGCTCCCTTGCAACATTACAACTCCTATCTGTATTCCTGTATTGTATTATATTTTGGCTAAATAAAGATGAACTGAACTGAACTGAACTGAACGCCTTGCTAAAGTTTGAAATCTCGGAAACGGGAAACTGCAAACGCGTACCTGCGGTTCGGTTTTCGGTTTGCGGTTTACCTGATGCTAAAGGTCTCTACTATCTTTGAAAAACACTAGGCTGGAGTTTACCCAGTCACAATGCAATTCTCCATAGTTGATGTAGCTTCGGTCTAAACTGCACTTAAATCTTATAACTTTGGATCTGTAAATTACTATCCGTGATAATTTTTAAACATTCTGCAAAGAAAACTAACGAGCTGGGCCCAGCGTGATACAACATTTCAGAAAAACATTTCATTCACGGACTAAAGAAAATCGCCTAGTTATTCAGATCCAGAAGGTAGTTTGGAAAAAAGTAAGACCCTTATTCAGCCGCAGTAATAAGCTTTACGCTTCAAAGGAGGTCAAAGGAAATGCTGTTGCATCAGAGGACAAATCCCGCCGACCTGAGACAAAAACCACAGTAAATCGATATGTATGTCCTGATGACCTCTCAGTGTGAAACAAGCGGCTAAAATCACATTTGCTCAGTGAAAATGTACAACCTTCCAGAGCATGATCTACCCAGCAGAGGAAAAAACTTATGGGATTAACAAGCACCATTTTAGCGTGAGGTAAACGTCGCGTAGGCCTACCGCTCCCTATTAGTATGCTATAAATACGGGATAAATACCCAAAGGTGTAATTCCTGTCGGCGATCGAAGCGCTGCTGATCTCTTTGTACTTGTCTTTGGAGGTTCACGTTCTGGAGAAGTCATGATAGTATCTGTACCTTTCGCATTCCAAGTTCGCTCATTGCAGGGGCTTGTTAAATTAGAAACTGAAGTGGCAAGACGAACGGCCCGTCGCACACAAGTTAAGCAGCTTAAGAGTGAGTCTCCCTAAAACCGGTCCACTGCGTTTCGGGTCGGAAAATCAGTTTCCTTTAAACTTTGCCCATAAATATATCTTAGTCCAAAAGTAATTGAAACCGCATTAGTTTTTGAAAATATTTCAAAATAAAATTTTTCGGGACGAAAATCACTTCAGCACTCGGCGGCCAAATTTTTGCAGTGACAAAGAGTAAAAACAGCGCATATTGCCGAGTTCACCACTTCAAAGTTTTGCTCTTTCAACGATTTTTTTCACTTCCTAAGATTAAATTGGTCCTTAAATGATGTAAAGGAAACAATTTTGGTCCTTCAAAAACAACTCGCGTCTACTAAATATTTTTTGATTTACAGCCACTTTGCCGTACGCAGGAAATGACTCAAAAATGCATATTTTTATCCTAGCACTGTGCAAAATCCCTACATCTTCTAAACAAAATGTCTTTTCAGACCAACAAAGGGAATGTCCAAAAACATAGAAACATAAAAATATGTTGTGATTTTAACGATTTATCAGCACAGCCGATCGACGAAATATGCCTGTTTTCTGTTATGACTGTTTACAATACGCGACGAAAGGTCTTAACGCAAAGCCCGAATAACACAATAATTCTTCAAATGTATCAAGTATTTTAAACTTTTTGTGACTTTTGACACAATAGAACATCATGTAGGAAAGGAAAGCCTTTAAGCCGAACGCATTAATACTACAGGTATACTTTTTGACAGCGCTTGATCCGATCCCGAGTCGTCTTCGCTGTGTACACAAAACTGATATCACATGATGGCGCCTGTCACGCATTCCTATATCTGGAATCGTAACGCCGCGAAAACATTTTTTGCTAGTCTGACTAAAATTGAAAGGCAGGAAATTATCTTATCAATAGAGTATTCTATTATATTTATTGCCGTTTTCGTTGACAAGCTACAAAATCAAGAATCATGCATGCATAAGTAAGAACCGATAGTGCATTAACAACCCGGGGGCGGGGGCGTTTACTGGGTATGTGTGTATGTATGTATGTAAGTGGCGCTGCCCTCTCAGAGCCGCTACCTCACTATAGTCTATTCTGTGGCCAATCAATTATAGACCCCATCTTAGCCACTTTTGGGCAAATATGTAATTTTTCGCGATCCCAAATTAGGCACTTTCTATTTTTATGAATTGACCCATTTTTTAGAATAAAGAACACTTCACTTTTCATCTACAGTTCAAACATTCTGGTACGTTTGCTAACCGTAAATATGAAGAACTGTCGTACCTCAAAAAATCCGAAAATGTGCGACCCCATTCTAGTAACTCTATTGAAAATGCGACCCCATTATAGTCAATCCAGTCGTGAAAATGCGACCCCATCTAGCGGCACATCCCCAGTAGCCTCTTATAAGGAAGTACCCCCCGAGATTAACAATAGTCTAGTGTCCCGCAAGCAAATACCCCCTTTGCTATTATTACAGAACAAATTCTGTATCTGTATCATTATCATTCCCAGGCTAAACCCGGTACATTTGAAACCAAGATAGCCAACTGTTAGAGAATGTGCTTGATCCCGACGAATTTACGGAAAATTTAAGGACTTAGTAAAGAATTTAGGGACTGTGAAGTTGCATGGTGGTTTACCTCGTTTGGCGCTTTCGATTTCTTTCTAACTCACTAATATGTAGATTTAGACAGGGCTAAAAGCGCAGCTCTCGTTGATATACTTGAAGTTGTACTCCAGCAAAAAAGAAAATCGTGTGATGCTAACCTGCAACGAGAATTGCAAAAACAAAACAAAACAACAACAACAACACCAATATGTCTATAATTAGCGAACTTAGCTTTCTGCCCTATCGGAGGGGGTGGGGTATACAACAAAGTGTTATACTGGGAGACTCCGCCCTGATTGTCCAACCCACCTTTACCATGGCCATTTTTGACTGAAGAGGAGCCCCTTAAGGTGGCTCCGTAATTAATACAAGAGAATTTTGCTGTGACAAATTTTCGTCATAACTTTTTCGATTTTAACGCGATGGCTGCGAAACTTTGCAAAGAACAACAGATACCATTCGGCAATAATACGGAATATTCCGATTTCATTGATGGTAAATATTCCTTGAGAAATTAGCGCTTAAAAGGACCCTAATGTTCAAAGAAAATCGCGTCTAGTAAAAAATTTTGCTGATATTTTTTACTGAAATTTCTGGTATCGGCTTTAATTGATATAATAAATTTGCTAGAGGAATTTCAGAAAAATCGTTGGAGCAGAAGTCCGTAACTAAAAGTCGCTCAAAATTCAGCTGTGAAATTGAGCTGAATTGTTTTTGGAATTTCAAAAATAAATTACTATCAGGTAGAAGGAACCACCAGTTTGAATTTTCGGGACAAGTAAATTCAATGTTTGCTAATTCTGAAAACAAAAGCCGATTGCCTATCGTGCTATTCTTTAAAAGGTACTTTTCAGTTTTAGAAGCACTATAAATTACTCCAAACCTTGCTCTGACGTCGAATGACTTGTTCCCCGACATTTTTAAAATATCCCTTGGCAGTTTTGCTTCAAACTCCTGCTACATACATGTTGATGTATTGCAATGCATCCTCAACGGCTTTTCCTGCTGTACGTTGTTTCCAATTCAGGAAAAAAGTATTGGGATTGTAAGCTACCTTGTATCGAAGCTCAGATAGAACTGTCCAGCACCTTTGTTTATGACCAGAAAATGAGCACGAGCGGCAGCTCTGCGAGGGATTCGCACCTCAGCCAGGGGGGACGAATGACAATGATGCCCATGTCTGTGAACCGATCTGTATAAACATGTATTGCAGAGCAAAACGTAATAATCAAGAAAAAAAATACCCATTCATTGAAGGAAGAAGTGACAAAAATTTCAGAGTTGTAAATTTATTCACGGGCAGTATTTTTGCGATAATTTTATTTTGCACTGTGATGTTATTCGGTTCACAGGCATGGTCATCATTGTCGTTCGTCCCCCCCGGGTGAGGTGCGAATTCCTCGCAGAACTGCCGCTCGTGCTCATTTTGTAGTCATAAACAAAGGTGCAGGACAGTTCTATCTGAGCTCTGATACGAGGTAGCGTCCAATCTCAATACTTTTTTCCTGAGTTGGAAGTAACGAACAGCAGTAAAAGTCGTTGAAAATGCATTGCAATACATCAAAATGTACGCAGCAGGAGTTTGAGCCAAAACTGCAAAGGGATATTTTAAAAATGTCGAAGAACAAGTCATTCTACTTCAGAGCAAGGTTTGGAGCAATTTATAGTGCTTCTAAAACTGAAAAGTACCTTTTAAAGAATAGCACGATAGGCAATCGGCTTTTGTTTGCAGAATTAGCAAACATTGAATTTACTTGTCCCGAAAATTCAAACTGGTGGTTCCTTCTACCTGATAGTAATTTATTTTTGAAATTCCAAAAACAATTTAGCTCAATTTCACAGCTGAATTTTGAGCGACTTTTAGTTACGGACTTCTGCTCCAACGATTTTTCTGAAATTCCTCTAGCAAATTTATTATATCAATTAAAGCCGATACCAGAAATTTCAGTAAAAAATATCAGCAAAATTTTTTACTAGACGCGATTTTCTTTGAACATTAGGGTCCTTTTAAGCGCTAATTTCTCAAGGAATATTTACCATCAATGAAATCGGAATATTCCGTATTATTGCCGAATGGTATCTGTTGTTCTTTGCAAAGTTTCGCAGGCATCGCATTAAGAACCAAAAAGTTATGACGGAAAATTTGTCACAGCAAAATTCTCTTGTATTAATTACGGAGCCACCTTAAGGGGCAGAAAGCTCGCAACGCAGATCGCACACGAATGTTTACAAAAGCCGAGAGGCTCAAAAGTACCGTAAAAATTTAACGACAAAATCATTTGAAAAAAATAAAATAAAATAAAAGACTATACATACTAAGCGGACGATGAGGGACCTGGAGAAGAAATGGCAGGGAAGCTATGGTGTAAACAATTGCTGCCAAACGTCCTCTGATATATGTGCGAGATGGCTCACAGAAATCAACTCTTTTTCTTTCAAAAGCAATTTGCTTGGGATTTCATTTGGCACAAGAACATCGAGTTCTGATCTTCTTCAAAAGATAACTAAAATGATTGTAGAGTGCTCTTGTGTAGTGAAAAAGATTGTTGGGAAAGACGCGAGAAGAAGGCAAACGACTCTACCTCGTTGAGTTTGTACCCTGCAAATTATTACTCATTTTTCTTCCGCGGGCTCACTGTGAATTCACAACCTTTCAGGAAAACCGCTAGTTTAATATGTACATTTCGGCAATAACGGGACAAGAATTTCAAAATATGGCACTATTAATAATTAACCACTTTCCGTAATAGAGAATGAGTATTAGCGAAGCTCTCGCGCGTGCGAAAAAAAAAAGGGGGGGTAACCTGTAGATGCGAGAAAATTTCGTAATCACGTGATTGTTCGTTCGACTGTTTCCCCCTACTACCATTACTTTGACACCGA
>NC_133201.1:51523431-51608431 GCF_958299795.1 Porites lutea | reverse complement strand
CATGTTTATCTTTTTAACAACATAGAACTTTTTACGATCTATTTTACATTTTTATCGACCATGCTTGAGGGAGAATAAGACAGGAGTAAAGAGTTAATGAGTGAGATATTTTGAAGCTGTATACGCGAAGAGCATCTCTTAAGAAAAGAATGTTTACCTTTTAATTCATGATCTCTTCCATGATTTTGAAATAATGCTTGACGACACAAAAGCTAATCTGGAGCTAAGAAAATTCGAACGCACTCATTAATCTATGATTACTTCTAGTAAACAGTCATAACAGAAAATAGGCATATTTCGTCGATCGGCTGTGCTGATAAATAGTTAAAATCACAACATATTTTTATGTTTCTATGTTTTTGGACATTCCCTTTGTTGGTCTGAAAAGACATTTTGTTTAGAAGATGTGGGGATTTTGCACAGTGCTAGGATAAAAATATGCATTTTTGAGTCATTTCCTGCGTACGGCAAAGTGGCTGTAAATCAAAAAATATTTAGTAGACGCGAGTTGTTTTTGAAGGACCAAAATTGTTTCCTTTACATCATTTAAGGACCAATTTAATCCTCGGAAGTGAAAAAAACCGTTGAAAGTGCAAAACTTTGAAGTGGTGAACTCGGCAATATGCGCTGTTTTTACTCTTTGTCACTGCAAAAATTTGGCCCACGAGTGCTGAGGTGATTTTCGTCCCGAAAATTTTTATTTTGAAATATTTTCAAAAACTAATGCGGTTTCAATTACTGTTGGACTAAGATATATTTATGGGCAAAGTTTAAAGGAAATTGATTTTCCGACCCGAAACGCAGTGGACCGGTTTTAGGGAGACTCCCTCTTAAATCGGAAAAAAGGAAATCTTGAGGATTCAAATGCTAGCGCTAGTACAACGCTGTCTTGATCACTGCAGGGGCGTAGCTAGAAGGGGTCCGGGGGTGCCCGTGACCCCCCCCCCCCCCCCCCCCCTTGGTAGGCCTTCTTTTGAGCAAACACCTACAATATTTAGGTGGCGAAAACGCCATGACAATATCTTGGCCGTAAAAGCTATTTTTGAAAAGCCCACTTTTTTAAAATTTCTTTTTTTTTCCGTCAAGTATTTTTGTCAACGGCTCTTGTCTTTAGTTAATATGGGCCTTCCTGCGATAATACGACTGAGCCCGCTGATACACGAGGGAGAGCAGCGATATAAACAAAATATAGTCGGCGATCCCTGGACGACAATCTGGTGAGTAGCCTCTGTGATCCCCCCTTTGAAAAATCCTGGCTACGCCCCTGCACTGTCAACCAGCAAGGTCTTATTTCTTGAAACGCCAAAGACCGGTAGCGTATCAATGAATTATTTTCCAGTAATAGGAGACCCATGTTTTGCGCACAGGATTCTGGGATCGCCAGGGGGCAAACATTGCGAGTCGCTACAAAGAAATGTATGGCGTGGAGTTGTTTCTCCGTTAAAAGCGGTGTGCTTGGACAGAGAATGCCGCAATTTGCCGTGATTTTATGAGAAACGGAGGTGACTAATGTTGGGGCGTTGAAATTTCAAGTTTCTGTGTGATTAATGCGATAAATTCTATCGATAAACACTCCTTGCTGCATGAGGTTGAGGGTGAAATTTATGTTTACTGAATTTACACAGTGATCTACATGAAGAAAAGGTCTCGAAATATATAGTACAAATTTAGGTATACATGTAGGGGGATTGGCTCATTTAAGCGTTTAAGTTATCATAGAGTGTGGTGATATTTACGACGAGTGTAACTACGCTCGGCCGCGATGAGCGCTCTGCGGCGCTTTGCGGGTTGCCATAAAAATAAAAAACCCTCCTTTACTTTAGTATAAACTAAGGTATCTACAAGATAGTAATGCTGCGGCACATTCTGTTGATACTAGCATTAGTTAGGCAGTGGGACTTAAAAGAATCGAAAATGACATTGAATGTCCTATTTACGTGTTGGAAAGTACTAGAATAATTACTATCAGTCTATATAAAGAACTCGTGGGAACGTTGTTTAAAACATGATCAAGTGGTTATCAACTTTGGTTTTCCCACAGTAAATTGTAGGAAATGATAGAAATTCAGATTGTTTATCCATATATTTAATATAGGGTGTAGTATCTTTTCTCTGGAAACATGATACTTTTCTTGCTGTTTATTGCACTTTATTAAGTAACAGTTATTTAGCTATATATTTATAGAAAACAACAACACAAAAAAACAGAAAAAAAAAAAGGAAGGAAAAAAGACTTCGGTAGGACTCGAACCCGGCACCATCGGCTCGGCGCGACTACACCTCAGCACTACACCACAGAGACTGATTACGAAAGTTTGGGAAGAGTCTTTAATTTAATTCCTTTTTCGTTAAACTTCCGCGGGCAAGATGATCTCCAGCCGCATTAATCGAGCTATTAACAGCAAAAAACAATGTAAACGCATATTCCATGGAATTTTCAAAACGCCGATACACGTCCTCGTCTGCAACGTAGGACACAAAACATATGTTTTGTTATCTCGATTTCCGCTGTTATTTTGAAGCGAATGGTCAAAATCACATCCATTTTCGGCTCATACAGGTTCTTAAGAATAGCATGGCATGACATTTTCTCACTTTCACATCACCTTTTAGCAAGCTGGAATTTGTATATCCCCCGTGTCACTTGCGGAGTCGAAGAGCAAATACTCATCTTCTCGTCAGGTTTAACACCTGGACGAGTCCAAGGCTCTTGAATTGAAACCATCGTACTCATCTGAAAGACTCCTGCGTGTCTTAAATTTAGTAAGACCTCTAACCGTGCTGTAGAAAATTTGCTACAAAGAAAACTCTGAGTCTGGGCAGCGAACGATGCGAACTTCCCTGTGTTTTTATTTGACTTGTTCGTGGCGCAATGCACTCTGGTTGAATGCAATGCATTGTGGTAAAAAGTGTGGTTAAATGCAATGCATTGTGGTAAAAAGTGATGAATTCGAGAATTCGTCGCCCCTTATATATTTCCCTTAAATCCTGATTATGTTGCTGCTCGCTCCCTACGGTCGCTCCGCAGCAACATAGTGACAACTACGAAATATTTCATGGAAAGTACATGATATTTAACCATTAGTAGATAAGGCAGAAATCGTACGAACTATAGTAAGATTTCCCATACAAAAGCAGTCAGAGTGTGTAAATATAAAATACCAAGTTGATGTGCGAAATTCAGAGATTCGATATCTTCCCTAAAAATGATTGGAAAAGGCATTAGAACTCATTGGTGCTCTGGATCATGACAAAAAACATTTCGCTTGTGTTTTTTTTTTTTTTGCGAGAAGAAATCAATTTACTAATGTGGGGAAATTTTTTTTTGTTTTTAAAGTTAATACATATCAAATTCGACAATACATAAGCTTACCTTCGATCGTTGTCACAAACCGGCAAAGCATTGTGATCGCCGCCTAGCGGAGCGTAATTACACTCGTTGTTAATATGAGCACATGTAAGTACAACTGGAAAGGCTTAAATGAGTCCGCATTCCCCGCTCATTTATCTCATTTATACCTAAGTTAGTACTATATATTTCGAGACCATTCAGTAAATTTCACAGTCTATCAGGGGCACCCATAGCCTGCGTGCAGACGATAACTAAACTCTGATTAGTACCGTCTGCGAAGCAACGCAGAGATCCTTGTTCTGGACCCCCAACGGACTCAACGAATTACCGGAAGTGCGTTTCGAATTTCCCTTCAACCTGATTGGCGATCACGACAAACAAAACAAAGGCCTTTTTTAACTGGCCAATCGTGGCGCGTACTCAAATCTGGGTACACAGCTGGAAGTCCAGAACAAGGATTTCGGCGCTGTTTCGCAGACGGAGTTAACCAGAGTTTAATTTCGTCTGCGCGCAGGCTAGGGCACCCAACGGCAATTTTCGGGAAAATATTTTCTCGGAAGACGATTTGAGATCTAGAATTTTCGGAGCATTTATTGAAAAATTTCTTGCTTGCCTGCCTCTCCTAGGATTTTCGAACATCTACAAAATGGTATAATTACCCATTTTTAATGGATTTTGACCCTAAAAAAGGCCACCTAGAAGTTTCGGGAGCCTTTTCCTGGCTGAAATTTTCGAGGAGGTAAGTTTTTATCCCTATAATTTTCGGATCACTAGACTTTCAGCTAGGAAATCCGAACAGATGAAAAGTTTTTAGGGGATAAAAATATGCCTATATGTACCGTTTGAATACTAAAATACGTTCAACAATGCTATGTTAAGTGGTTTTGAACTATATCCTCGTTGGGTGCCCCGGAGTCTATCTTACGCAAGGAGTGTTTATCGATAGATTTCATAGCATTGATCCCACAAAAACTGACAATTTCAAAGCACCAACATTAGCCACCTCCGCTTCTCATAAAATCACGGCAAAATGCGGCATTCCCTGCCCAAATTAAGACTCTGCTTTTAACGGAGAAACAGCTCCAAGCCATACATTTCTTTGTGGCGACTTGCAATGTTTGCCCCCTGGCAATCCCATAATTCTGTGCGCATAACTAAGGGCGCTTTCCATTTAGGAAAAAAACCCGGAAGTTTCGGTGGGAGCAAAAGTGGAATTTCCGATTGGTAAAAAGTTGTTCCATTTGGTCGTAAACCCCGGTACGTCGCGGTGCCCGACGGTGGACCTGGAACTGGTACAAACTACGAGAAACGTAAATGGAACATGACATTCCGTTCCGAAATTCCAACCGGGAAAACGGGCCCACCTTTTTAGATTTTCCACTTTTCCTGGGAATTTTCCAGTGGGATGAACCGACGAAACGTGTTCCATTTACCGCCGAACCGGAAATTCCGGAAATTTTGACTAAATGGAAAGCGCCCTAAGTCTCACATTTCTGGAAAATCATTCATTACGAGAGGGCGGAATAGCGGCCTCAAATGTTTGTCTACAGGCTCTCTCTCCCCACCCCTTTCCCTTCCCTTTCCTTGCTATTTTATCCCCAAAAAGAGAACCTGTTCACAAGGCTGCCCTTACGCATCATAACGTCAGACGCAAACCAAATCTGACCACCAAGCCTCGATTGTAAGGAAAACTCTTTGAATTGACACTCTTTGGGCGTGAATATTCTTTTCAACTGTTCTGCCTTGAGAACAGGACACTTCCGAGTTCCAAGAACCCTTACTTTCAAAATGAGGCTAGGTACTCAACCTTTCTTATGAAAATGAGTTTTATTTGCATGATCATGACATATCAAAGGCTGAGTACCTACCGTCGTTTTGAAACAGAGGCCCGGGGGAACTCGGAAATGGCCTAAACATGCAACTTTTGAACTTTAAAACGAGGCTTGGTGGTGAAATTTGCTCGTGTTAGACTCGACGAGGACTCGACTCTGCAAGGATGAATCGATGAGGCACCATAACTACACGAGGATGACTCGCTGAGACACGGTTGACTCGACGACGACGACTCAACGAGGCGATGACTCGACGAGGATGACTCAGTGAAGTTGACTCGACGAGGACGACTCAACCAGACGATGACTCGACGAGGCAATATGTGTCGACCAAGACTACTCGATGAGTCACGGCAAGGGATACTTGAAGACAATTGAAAGGGACATTTGTTTTGCGATATTTCTTTTTTTTTATTTTCATTATTTTAAATGTTAAATCTTTATTGAAATTATGGTCATTTACCCAATTTTTATTCGGTTGTTTTATTTCACTCATCAATCCGTTGTTCTGAATACTAAAGTTTCATTTCATTTTCATCTACATAATTATTATATGTATAAGTTAGTCAGCCTTTTGACTTTTTATAGTTCAGGAATAGACATTACTAACGGTATTTGCGGTCTCATAAGCGCGTTAACACGTTGGATCAGCCTGTAAACCCAACATTATTTTTTCTCGTTTCTAAGAAATATGTTCTAGAGTTTCCAATGCACACGTTGCAGAGGGTTACCTATTTTCTGGCAGTAGCAGGAATAGTTGTAAGGAGTACAAGATTGGGAAGATTATCATTCAGGAAATACCTGCATGCAAGAATCTAGTGGTTTACGAACTTTCTGGCGTAAATTTTTTCATCCTAATACTCACAAATATACTGAATATATAACAACCTTTTTAGCCTCCAAAACGGAAGAAATCAAGCAGGTTCTTAAAAAAGGAGTTTGAAGTTTGCAAATTGATAAGACAAGAAAATACTGTACCAAGTGTACCACGGTGAGTCTTTTAATTCCAGAACAAAAACAGGGTTATAAAAACTACAGATTGTCTTCATGGACCTTGCCCAAAGGCACCAGACTCAAGTTCCTTTATAGACTTCAAAAATGTAGGTTCTTACACGCAGATTTGTAGTGTAACCGATATGATTTTCTATCAAAGCTTACACATTTTTTAAAATAGTATTGAAAAATCCACATACCATAAAGCTGTGCTCTAGTTTATATTGAAGTGAAACCCAGAGCTCTGAACCTGTGAAATCCAGAGTGATTTCGTCATTGCTCAAGAGCAAAAAGAGGGTGCCAGGGGCTTTTGGGTACTGCTAGAGCACAGCCCTGAATATTTATATAATATGAAAAGAAACTACTCAACTTCCTCAATTTTTTTCTTTTTTTTATTTACAATTGTCTTCTTCTTTTTTATTTTTTTGACAAATTATCCTTAATACTTTAACGACCACCCTGGGAGCAATTTTGAGGCAAGACTGACATTCCAGCACCAACCATATCAGATAGGTTCACATGGAGTATTTAGTCATGAATAATATTTAATACAGTGAACAATTTACTTTTGATTAATAGTAAGGGGGGAGAGGAGAGCTATTTATAGTGGGAGAGTTAGTTGAAATGCCGGGGGGGAGAGGGGCAGAGAGGATTTACAGTAACAAAAGCTAATTTTTATTTTTTTGATGTTTTATGTTCTGTTGGCCTCTGCTCTGCTCATACCCTGTTGTGTTCTGTGTTGTTGTGTTATGTTCTTTGCTATATTACAACCACAACTTTTTTTTCTGAAGTATTCATGTAGCTCAACCAATCCCCCTCCCCCTCTTTTACACTTCTTATTCACTTCCCGCAGAACCTTTACTTACATAAGAGGAGAAGAGGAGAAAGACTTCTATACTTTTTGTGGGTCAATACTACCCCTCTTTTCAACTTTTTCAACAATAATTTTACAATTGTATTAAATGAATGTTTTCCCTGTGTTAAATAATTTTACCATTAATTTTATTGATGACTCGAGTATATTTTTCCATGGCTATTGAAGCATCAAGTGCTCATGTCTTGAGGGACAAGTTTGAAGGCCATCATTTCTGAATTATATTTGACTGCCTTGTTTTCTTCTTCTTCTTTTTTTTTTTAACTTCCACCTATGTTGAGAGCTATTTCACTTCTTGGAAGTTCCCTACGCTTGCTCTTTGTCTAATTATCTATAACACGCTGTGAAGTGAAACCTGACTTTTCAACGCACCTTCTTAGTCATCCTGTGTTATAGAGTTATCCTCGTAAGGTCATAAAGTGAAGTCGAGACGTCCTCGTCGAGTCTTGAGGAGCCTTCGCTTGTATTTATTTATTTTTGAGCGTCGGTAGAAAGATGACTCCGTTCCCAGAAACGGTGAGTGATCCGTATATTTCTCTCTTTTCTATGCCGAATGATGCATAGGAATGACCAGAAATACATGTTATTGAAATTGATTAAAATGCAAATATCGTTATTGAATCTGATTTATTCGCAAATGTCGTTTGTCTCGCTCAACTTGTCTCGCGTGTTCCCCAATCCCCACTTAGCCTTGGGAAAGCTTGGGAAAGCCTGTGGAGGAGGCAGTATCTTCGCGATGTTGGTCTCCAGTTCACGCAAATGAATGCGTATTGTCTTGTAATGAACCACAGGAAGCCCACACAATCAGTGTTATCAGGCGATGTTATCTTATAGTAAAAGTACTGGATTTACCGTTTGACTCACCCATAGCGATATATCGCTAAAATCAATGTTACGTAAACGTTGAATTACCTTACTGTGGACTAATAGTAGAAGGACAAGAAGTCCTTCTATCATTAAGAACAATAATCGGCGAACCTCCTTCAAAATCGCAACGGCTTAATCTCAAGCACAAACGGCCGCCGCCAAAAGTGATGATAAATGTAAGAAACTATATAGTTTCAGGTTGATCAGTTTCGGGCTGATATTACAGCTGCGCCGTTTCACGTTGCTCTGGTTTTTGAGGATAAGGATGATTGGGCATGGAACAAGTTATTCAAAGATATTTGCGACTTACACCGACGAAGCGTGTCAAGATCCGGAGTCAATCTTCTCCTTGGACAAATAATGACACGTAATGACATCAGACGAAAGATGAACTTGAGGTTTAAGCTGTTGAAGAGAGAGGCTAGCACTAAAGATCAAGAAATTTATGCAAGATATTAGAAGTTAGAAATGAGATTACATCTGAGATACGAAACGCGAAGGCGCAGTACTTCAAGGAAAAGTTAGCGAGTGTAGCTAAATGAAGTGGGTCGTGGGTAGAGGTCGTGGGTAAAAAAAAGTCTTCCAAAAATAAAAAAGTAAAATAAAAAATTGAACAGCAAAAAATTGTAAAATTCGTGAAACGAAAATGTTCGGGTATATACCGATCCTATTTCCCTTCCCTGCGGTCAGCAAAGCAAATAAGCGAATCCTCTAGTATAAAAGGACATTAAAAAGGCATTTAGGTGAAAAAGAAAAGAAACTGCACACTGCACTGAAATTAAAAAGATCTGTTTCAGCCCCAAAGTGTCAATTCAGCCCTGCAGGCCAAAGTCTGATTCAGCCCTTCCTGGAGCCATTTGAGTACAATTTAGGCCAAAAAAGCTCAATCAAAAGGTTATTCCTGCCCAAGGTAGGGTCCATTTCAGCCCTAGCAAATTGGACTGTATTGGCCCTGATTTAAGGGAGCCAGATTAGGCTCAAAAATAGGACTATATGTTACTCACCGAAACGGCTCTATTTCTAGGGCTAAAACAGATCTTTCTGATTTAGGGTGTATGTAACCTGAAGCAGGCTATAGAAAAACTGGAGACTGAACGGCTTTTTCTCAAAGATGTCAACATTACTCGTGACTGAAATTTCCTTTCAGTTTAAGAAATGATATTTCGAATCGTTACAGCAAAGATTTTGTACACAAAACAAAACAAAAAAATTGAGAAAATTATTGTATAGCTCAGGTATGGAAAAATCTTCATTGACATCATGTCTTTTATACAGTGATGTTGTGAAAGGGGAGCCAAGTCCCACTTAGCTAAAGAAATATCAGGAAGAGGACAAAGAAGAAGCCGCGACGAAAAAGTCAACCAAGGAGTTGGAGATTTTGGTTTCGGAAATATTTTACAACTTATTTTTGTATTTATTTCTTTTTTCAATTACTTTACTTTATCATTTTTTTCTATATTTTTTTTTTACCCACGACATTTACCCACACCCACACCCACGACCCGATGCTAAAGGTCTCTATTGAGGATTCTGAATTTTGACGGAACAAATATTATTTTAACCCCGAGTGGTTAAGCCCCATGCAAACGGAGGCAGCAATGTTGGCCATCAAGTCCCAACATTGTTGGATGTTGCATGTTGCTTCCGTTTGCACACCCTGTTGCATGTTGTCGGGAGTTGTTGCATCCGTTTGCACACACTGCCAACACGAACTCAACAACTCCCACCATTATGTTGCGTCCGTTTGCACGAGGCTTTAATCCAAATGGCACGGACGCGTACCGCGTACGAAGTTGGCTAAAACGACTTCTGCAAGTGGGCATGTCTATAAGAGGGAAAGGAAAGGGGTTTAGGATATGGAAAGGGTGTTCCAAACGCAAGATACACTCAAATTAAGAACAAATCTTAATTCACATTTACCTCTTGTTGTGCAGTCAGAGATTAAAATGATCTACATTTAAATAACCGGTTTAAACCGGGTTTAAAAATGAAATTTAGATATGTCTTGAATGATAAAAATATAAACATACGAAAAATGACAAGGCAAACATTCCACATCATTTCTACTGAATCTGCTGCTCTTCGTGAGCAATGGTTTAAACCGGTGAAAAGAAGTCCACTTATAGATTCGTCTATGAAACTGATCTTTCTTGAGGTCAGTAAAATGCAAAAGCAAGACACATCTGATCGCCGTCAATTTACAGCGTGGCCGTTCGTCCATTTAATGTTACCAGGCCCTCGGCCCGCAAAGACTCTGCTTGTTGCGTCAATACGAATATGACGTCATTCATAGTTGGACGTGCCTCTGGGGCTCTTGCGACACATCGCATGATAAGCTCTCGAAGCACACCGTTAGTTACGAGGCCTATCTGATCTTGGATCTGCTGCGGAACCGGAAGTTCTCTTATACACATTTCGCACAGCAGTAAGCCATAACTATAAACATCCACCTGCAAGAAAACGAAGCATAGATAGATCGAGACGAATAAACGGAACAGACAAACCAACAAACAAAAAACGAAAAAATACAAAAGCAGTGTTAGAATAAGGTGGATAAGAATGTTTCTCTGGAATGACTCCAATCCACATTCACTGTTTTATAGAACAGTTTTAAACTGAGCATCTTAAGTCACTTTGTGCATGGTTCACTCGTTTCATTTTGCCGGCAAAGCCTTGTGATTAACAGCCTTGCAAGTAACAGTATTCGCGTGTACTGATTGGTCAGAGCAAGTCCTATAACAAATATTTCTAAACGCGCTAAGGTAGATAATAAATAAGTTTAAACGCTAAGCATAGGGTTCTTAATAGACTAGTGTATTGTTGTTCTATATTAAACAAGTCAATTCTGTTTCAACATTCGTTCTTATCTCTATCAATACCGCTATAATTGCACATTCTCTGTAACATTTTTCATACGGGCCCATAACCATTGAGAGGTAGACTTCTTGCAGTCCGTCTTTTCTCTTAAAATTTGTCTAGTTCTTATCTCAGCCAGGGCGATTGCAATAATATTACAATAGCGCCTTGGGACGCCCTCGTTTATCGCGGCTCGCGTGTGTGGGCTTCTCGTGCGGTAACTTTGCAAAGAAAAATAAGAGAATGCTCGCAGTCTATTTAGAGGGGTACCGTATTTACTCGATTAAACACTGCGGCGTATATTAAATTTTTGGTATCTCCGATGCGGCGTTTATTCGAGGGCAGCTGTATTTCAAATTAAAAGTTCTAATGTCTCGCTTTTTTTTTAGCTGAGATAAAAAAAATTTTTGTCTGGATGGTGTAGATTACAGAGTTGTTCTGAGTTTTTTCTTATAATCTTCCAATAAACGTCGCATTCTTCTAATTCAACAACAAAAGAAACTTTATTTCAGTATTACCACGTGAGTACATGGTATTACCTACATTATTTATGTTATAAATTCTTGGTTTGCAACCACGTGACAAGGCGGCCATGTTAGGGGTCAAAACAAAAGAATATTTCCCCGAAGAATTTATATGAAAATAGAGTTTAGTTCCCAGAGGAGAGAAATGCTTTTGTTCTTGACCACCAACATGGCCGCCGTGACGTCACGTGCAAACCAGCAATCTTAAATCAAAATAAAAGCTATGAATAATGAACAAGTTTGGTCTATATTCTATACATGAATGTATGTATGTAAGTCTGTAGGTATGAGGATCGACATTGTTAAATATGAGAGGGTTTTTTCACTTTTGTCAAAATTATTAAAAAGGGGATATCTATTACTAATGTTTCCGTAAAAATTAGATCGAAGACTATCGTAAAGATTACAATTGAATAGAAAGTGAAATTCGCGTTCAACTTCATTTAAGTGGCAAAAAGGGCTAATTCGAAGATTTTCTGGAGTTTTCGGTACTGTATGTCTGCCTGTTTCAAGTTGTAAGCGATGGTTACCAAGTCTGAATTTATTCAGTGTTTTTTTGTGATTTATATTGGTGATTATGTTCAAGCAATCACTTTTGTGACAATCATTTTTGAATAATTAGTAGAAGAAGAGGGGTCTATTGGTAAGTTTGCTATACTCGATTAAAGCTCACAGGTGGAAGCAAACTTACCAATAGACGCCGCTTGTTACCCCCGCTACAAAATTTTCATGTTGTTCTTCCAACAAAAAATGTATCCCTTTTTTTTCATCTCTCGCTCTAGATCTATGTCGCCTTTTTTCTCGTTGAGCTTCGCTGGCGTGCCGCCTACTTTCTCTTTTTCTCTGTCATTTTTTGTTGGAAGAACAACACGAAAATTTTGTAGCGGGGGTAACAAGCGGCGTCTATTGGCAAGTTTGCTTCCACCTGTGAGCTTTAATCGAGTAAATACGGTAACTGTATGGATTATAGTGGAGCTCTCGCGCGCGCGAGCGGAGCACCATGAGTAAGTAAATCTACCCATCCCAGAAAATTTGGTAATCACGTGACCGTACACCAAACGACCGTCCGTCCGCACCACGGTATACCGTAAAATAACTCAATCAACAAGTATGGCAACCCAAATGCAACTCGAGGTTATTTTGGCGGGAAATCGCATAGCCACCCGTGCCTTGTAAAGCAGAGACAACTAAAGAGTCAATAAAGACAAAAACGAAAAAAAAAACAACACAAAAAGCGGAAATTGTTTCTGTATCCGTGTTGTCTACAGTATTAAGCTTTGATAAATTGTCATGACCACAAATTTGGAATACAGAGCAAGAGAAAGACAGAGAAAAAAAGAAAGTGGGCGGCAGGCCAGCGAAGCTCAACGAGAAAAAAGGCGACATAGATCTAGAGCGAGAGATGAAAAAAAAAGGATACATTTTTTGTTGGAAGAACAACATGAAAATTTTGTAGCGGGGGTAACAGAATGAGAAATGCTAGCGGTCACCAATGCGAGGTGAAAATGAGCGGCAGTAAAAAACAAGTGAACGAGAACACGTACGACATTTCCTCCAAACATGTGACGAAGTTTCTTGAAGTTTTAAGTTGTAGTCGTACAAAACAACGGCAAACAAATGTACAAAAAAGTGTGCTGCACGTGCAACGTTGCTTTTTTGCTAATTAGACCTATTGTTGTTTTTCACCGTTCTCCGGCGTTCCTTTCGCCGCTTAGCATTACACGATTATATATTTTGTTTGAACAAACTATAAATATTATCGAGAGCTTCGCTTTTAGCCCTGGCTAAATCTATATATTTGTATAGGCACTGACCAGAAAACAACAGACCAACCAATCCCTCCAGCAGCCCTTGCAATTTAGAAGCTCCTATCATTGTGGTCAACATTCCAAAAACACCCTAAAAAGTTAAGAGGGTTCCAAATAGGGTTCTTCAATCCCACCTCCCGCGCGTGCTTTCAAATCCGAATCTCGTCCCAATTTTGCTTTCAAATCCCGAATCCCAAGCTTCAAAAATGGGAAATCCTGGATCCCGAAAAACCTACTGGGGACCCTCTGTTAAGTCAGGTATGATTTCAGTGTTTTTTCTTTTAGGTGTTAACACTCTCTGAACAGGGAACCCAGTCCCTAAAAATGGCTTAAAAACTGATAATTTTCCGGGTTAAGTTACAGAAGATCGCGTAACAAGTAGTAGTTTGTGCTCACCTTTGGTGACTGCTGAGAAGTCTGCAATTCAGGCGCGGCATATATCCTGGCTCCCGGATTAGACGTCATGTACTGACGCATGAAATTTGCTGCTCCGTAATCTGACAGCTTGGCTCTCCAGCAATCATCGCGTCTCCATAGTAATACGTTTGAACTACTGATGTCACGATGAATGATGGGGAATGGCTTGTTAAGATGAAGATAGTTGAGTCCCTTGGCGACATCTAAAGCGATGCAAACCACTTCTTCGTGGTGCAACGCGCGCTGAGTTAAAACGTTTCGTAAATCAGTGTCGAGCAGCTCAGTTATGAACAACGGGCTGCCATCGTCGTTAGTAGCGCCAATAAACTGTAGTAAATGAGGATGCCGACAGCGCGAAGCAATACTCATTTCTCGTTCGAACAATCTGCGGTTATGAGGCGAAAGAATCAGATCGTGAATCTGCTTAACAGCTACCTGGCAACCACGAAACGTTCCTTCGTACACGTTGCCCCAGGCTCCAACTCCTAAACTCCTTTCACTCAGTATAACCTCATCACGTCTGATGATCCAGTCACGTGGTTCAAGACGCCTATACTCGGCCAAGGCCTCCTGGGCTGTAGCAACCGCTGACTGCAACTCCCGTAGTCGGTGCTGGCTTTCCGACGCTGTTCGTTCACTGTCGCGGATTCTTTGCTGGTAAATTTCTCGCTCTCTTTCCAGATTTTCACGATCCTGCTGTAAATTAATTCTTTCCTCACTCACTTCTCGTTCAGTTGCGTTTCTTCTGTTTCTTTCCACTTCAATTTGAATTTGCATAACTCTTACCCTCTCCTCTAAACCTGACTTGAGCTCGCGTTCCTGCTGTAAAAGGTACATCTGCCTTCTCATTATATCCCCCCCTGTTTGAAGATTTCGTAGTTCGTTTTCCAACCTTTCATCTAACTCAGCAAGAGTGTCCCTTGCTTGACGAAGTTCCTCCTCAAGTCTAAGTCTTGCTTGCTGTTCGACACCTAAGGTTTCCTGCAACTCCCGTAGTCTGTGCTGGCTTTCCGAAACTGTTTGTTCAATGTCGCGGATTTTTTGCTGATAAATTTCTCGCTCTCTTTTCAGGTTTTCTCGATCCTGCTGTAAATTAATTCTTTCCTCAGTCAGTTCTCGTTCGGTTGCAGTTCTCCTGCTTATTTCCTCTTCAACATGAACTTGCATATCTCTTACCCTCTCCTCTAAACTTGACTTGAGCTCGCGTTCTTGCTGTAAAAGTTGCGATTGCTCTCTAGTTGTGTTCTCTTTTGTTTGAACATCTTGCCGACTTCTCTCCCTTGACAGACGTTCGTTTTTTAACCTTCTTTCTAACTCAGCGCGGGTCTTCCTTTCTTGACGTAGTTCCTCTTCAAGTCTAAGTCTTGCTTCTGTTCGTCACCCAAGGTTTCCTGCAACTTCGGTAGTCGGTGCTGGCTTTCCGACATTGTTCGTTCACTGTCGCGGATTCTTTGCTGGTAAATTTCTCGCTCTATTTCCAGATTTTCTAGATCCTGCTGTAAAGTGATTCTTTCCTCAGTCAGTTCTCGTTCAGTTCCAATTCTCCTGATTATTTCCTCTTGAACATGAATTTGCAAATATCTTACCCTCTCCTCTAAACCTGACTGGAGCTCGCGATCTTTCTGTAAAAGTCTAATTGTATCCTCTTTTTTTTGAAGATTTCGTCGAATTAGCTCCCTTGCGAACGTTCGATTTCCAACTTTTTTTCTAACACAGCGCGAGTTTGTTTTGCTTGACGACTTTCCTCCTCTAGTCTAAGTCTTGCTTGCTGTTCGACACTTAAGGTTTCCCGCAACTCCCGTCGTCGGTGCTCGCTTTCCGACACTGTTCGTTCACCGTCGCGAATTCTTTGCTGGTAAATTTCTCGCTCTTTTTCCAGTTTTTCTCGATCCTGCTGTAAATTAATTCTTTCCGCACTCACTTCTCGTTCAGTTGCGATTCTTCTGTTTCTTTCCACTTCAATTTGAATTTGCAAATCTCTCACCCTCTCCTCTAAACCTGACTTGAGCTCGCGTTCTTGCTGTAAAAGTTGCGATTGCTCTCTAATTGTGTCCTCTTTTGTTTGAACATCTTGTCGACTTGTCTCCCTTAAAAGACGTTCGTTTTCTAACCTTCTTTCTAACTCAGCGCGGATCTCCCTTGCTTGACGTAGTTCCTCTTCAAGTCTAAGTCTTGCTTGCTGTTCGACACCTAAGGTTTCCTGCAACTCCCGTCGTCGGTGCTCGCTTTCCGACACTGTTCGTTCACTGTCGCGGGTTCTTTGCTGGTAAATTTCTCGCTCTCTTTCCAGATTTTCTCGATCCTGCTGTAAAGTAATTCTTTCCTCACTCAGTTCTCGTTCAGTTGCAATTCTCCTGCTTCTTTCCTCTTTAACAAGAATTTGCATATCTCTTACCCTCTCCTCTAAACCTGACTTGAGTTCGCGTTCTTGCCATAAAAGTTGCGATTGCTCTCTAATTGTATCCTCTTTTGTTTGAACATCTCGTCGACTTGTCTCCCTTAACAGACGTTCGTTTTCTAACCTTCTTTCTAACTCAACGCCGGTCTCCCTTGCTTGACGTAGTTCGTCTTCAAGTCTAAGTCTTGCTTGTTGTTCGTTAGCCATCACTTGCTCCAAATTGCTCCGCATTACCTTCAGCATATGCAAGTCTGCTTCACGCTCCTGTTCAATTTCTTTCTGAAGCTGCCTCAATGGAGGACTTTTTTTTTCTAACCCGTTATTTATCAGATCTTCATTAACAGCTTGCTGGGTTAAAGTCTGATCCTTTTCATGCAACGCTGTTTCTAAAATACTGATCCTTTCCGAATAAATGATCTCTGAATCTCTCATTTGCTCTAAAATTCTCTCCTTTTCCTTGGACAACATGTTTATGCAAAGATCTTTCTCTCCTATTAGCGCCTCTTTTTCCTCGACAGCTAACAACAATTTTTCTTTCTCGTCTTTCCTCTTTGATTTCTTTTTAGGAATTTTTTCTTTGTTTTTTGAGTCAATTTGCTCTTTATTTCCCCTTTTTGCACCATTTTCGCCTACCACCTGACTTTGCATCATCCGTGTTTGCTTCATTGTTGTCACTTGCATTCTCTACGCCAACTGAACCTTGTGACTGAAATTCTCCTTTCCTTCGATTTCTTCTGTCACGTTCTGAAATGAGCATCAAACGTACAATGTAAACTTAGTTATCAGCTTAAGACTGTTAAGAGAACTAAAGAGTTCAGTTACAAATTTAAAGATAGTGGACCTTATATCACCCAGGCAGTGGAAGCCATGGACGGCTGTTTTGTTGTTATTTTAGCATGCTGTGTCCCATTACTAATCCCCTATGCCCCTATGTTTGTTAATAAAATTATAAGCTGAGAAAGATGTGATAACCAAACAAATTGTATCCTCTTTTTGAACTCGATGCAATGAACTAAAATAGATAATAACTGGAGAACTTAATGGAATTCCCACTCCCATAAGCATCTCGTGAGTACACTGCAAAACTAATTAAAGCCACACACTAAACTACCTGCATCTCGCAAGCACATGAATAAATGTTGTGTACATTGTGAACTAATCAATGAGGCACCCACAACTCCGTGGTTAAAGCGACCTACTGCTGGAATGTCCTGGGTTCGAATTCTGCTAGAATGTTCAAAATGTAACACTAGATAAAACAAGAATCGCCAAAAGGCGATTTTAACTGAGCTGCCAACTTTCCTGGGGGAGAGGGTGGCTGCACACACTCAGGCCACCAGGCTTGTCACTAACCATTGCGTGACATAGCATCTCATGTGAGAGTTAAACATTTACTCATTTGAACATTGGAAGACTTTCGTAACAAGAAAAAGGAGTACCATTTTTAAGTCGGGGCTGTATAGTACCTTTTCAAACTCCACCATGATGATTTAAAATAGCAAGTGAGCCATTCTAAGCAGGAAGCAATAAGCGTTATTTTCACGCACCCCTCCCCCAATCCCTCTGCCCCCCAAATATAGTGTGACTAATTTGACTTAACTGGAAATTCCAAAAACTTATTGTTCTACAGGTAATAAAACGCTGTTAATAACAAGCAGTACATTTCTCAATTCTGGTTCTTAAAACTAACGAAGCAAATTAAATTTAAGTTTTGTTTTTGTCTGGAAATTCCCAGGAAACCCAGTCCCAGGAAATTCCTTTCCTGTAAGGAATGACCTTTCACATGCGAAGTAACTATCGCAATAAGATAAAAGGAGACATAAGCCGTCACATTTTAAACGATTTATACTTCAACATAAAGAGAAGAGAAAATTTAAAAGCGACCCATCCTATCATCTTTTGAAAATGGCACTGATAAAAAATGTCAATGATGGCTTGAAAAACGTCTTAAATCAATGGATGTACACACACACACTCTAGCCACAAACACAGAGAGATTTGCAATCACGGTTTGGAAAACCCCTAAAGATACTCATCCTAGCATCTTTTGAAGGAGACAATGAAAAAGCGTAGTATGCTAGCTTCAAACACACCTTTATTGAATGGCTGCCTTCGCTTAACATCGGTAAGTACTTCATGTCAAACCATCAGAAAGTTGTCCTTTTTCACGACATAAATCCCCAGGGGGGTAATCTTACATTAACCTTACAGACATTGCTCTGAAGTAGTGTAAAGATTAGATGATGCGGAAGGTGCACTCCCACTACGACTTCCCAGAAATACCACCCCCCCCCACCCCTCCCCCGACAAAAAAATGAAATCCACTTTATAAACTGAGCTGCACCACAGGCAACCCAGTTAACTACTGTGCAATAACAATCAGGGGATAGCCTGCGGCGAAGGCGTAATTGAACCTCGGCTAGTAAACAGGACATTGTTGTCCGCCATTTGGAACTTGAACGTTTTCATTTAAGACCGGACCCGCCCGATCCAAAATAATCCACCCTAGAGAGCGGTTTCAATAACTGGCGGTTTCGGTGTGCAGATTCACCGGTTCCAAGGGGACGGAAGGCCGATCCATACACGTGTAAAAGAGTATGCGGCTTTAAAAGTATCCGGATTTGTGTGGACGCGACCTTTGTTTTGATTTCACGAATCCACGATAACAGATACTGGTATCGTAATCCGATACTGTTCTGATTGGTCAGATCGCCAACTGTTGACAGGTGAACGAAGAGTGCTGTGTCACTGTCTTGTGACCGTAAGTCCGTAAACTTGCACAGGAAGCCCACTATCTTGGTCGTTGACGCAACAGACGCACCTTGATTCTCAAGAGAACACTCGGAAACTCGTGATCACTTCAGGGATATCATTCAACTCAACAACTGGGCAAGACTTACCACCAGTCGAATGTGGGAGTAGGTTATGTTCGAGTTTGGATTCGAGTTCCAGTTGGACTTCGAGTTAGACTTCGAGTCACAAAGTTCGAGTAAAAGTTCGAGTTACTAGTAAATTTCATTTCGTTTTACAATATGCAAAAAATGAAAAAAATGAAATGACATGATTATTCAACCTCGTTCCCAGCGCTTTTCCCTTAAAACTTTTTCCCGGTTGATTATTATTAATTTGGTTTATTCAATTGAAATTTTCGTCGAACCTACTGTTAGAGTCTTCGAAGCCTTTTTTATCCGGTATGGTGTGAATACCTACAGCTGTATGCGATATGTGAGTCTTCATCAACTATTTACAGAGAACAATGGAGTAGTAAGCCAGTAACTCCAAAGAAATAGGAGCGAAAATCAAGGTGAAAGAATATTTGACACTGCGTCTCCCTTAGCAGACGATTTCTAAATTACACGGCTTAATTGGTCGCGGTTGGGCTCGTTCCCTCGAAAACCACACCCGATTCTAGTTCAAAATGGGCAAAGCTTAAACCCGTTTTCAGACCGAAGGCCCAAAAACCCTACCCTTTGGGGCGGAATATGCCTATATGGTTTATATAAGGGAGTACGCTCCGGGAATAGAATAGCATAGTTCTTCATTTAAATACTTTCAGGAGCGAATTATACGGTAAAATTCTTCAGGAGTATAAAAAGTATTTAAAAAGACCGAGCTACCC
Source organism: Porites lutea (assembly GCF_958299795.1). Lineage (NCBI taxonomy): Eukaryota > Metazoa > Cnidaria > Anthozoa > Scleractinia > Poritidae > Porites > Porites lutea. Next base: position 51,588,891 of record NC_133201.1, on the reverse strand, counting down.
TAAACAATAAGGCAGGTACAAAAGTCGGACCGGATCAACTCGGACCGCCAGTCCGGGACGGATCAACAAGGATCGACTCGGACCAACTCGGATCGAATAAAAAAATAAAAATAAAATAAAATTGGACTCGGATCAACTCGGATCATAAAAAAAATCGGATTATAAAAGAAAAATAAAATCAGTCGCTATTGCTTAACTTTCGCGGCCATTTTGTTTTTTTCTCACGAACTCGTGGTTGCGTAAATTATTATCATTTTTATTTTTATTAATTTCAATGATACACTAGTGAGCAGCACACATACACTTCCAGTGAACATTTTCAACTTGGAAGGAGGAGAAATCATGATCGCCCGGGACAACGAAAATTTTCGTAGACCGGGCGAGAATTGAACACACGACCCGCCGAATACTACATGTTTATCGGACGTTCCAACCACTGAACCGGAGGGTAGCGAGCGGGGCATGGAAATTTCCTTTGTCTCGGGCGAGCATGGTTTCTCCTCCTTTCAAGTTGAAAATGTTCACTGGAAATGTATGTGTGCTGCTCACTAGTGTATCATTAAAATTAATTTTCAAAAGTCCAGCAGAAAAAAAAACAAACAGGAACAAACAAACAAACACTCTTCGGTAACTATCTAAATGCGATTAACTGACCAGGCTTTTGATGCTTTTCTCATAAATAATTCAGTACACTTATTAATCAAAAATTATGCGCATAACTTATGATCACGCTCACCTCAACTTCTTTGCTTTGTGACAAAAAGCTGCAATAAAATAAAAAAATAAGCAAATATATATTCTAGGCGACTGAAACTATCATTTTCTTGGAATGAAGCAAATTCATTGAGAAAGATGGTCCAGATTTTACCTTCCTCGAGGTCATCCATATCTGTGAAGCAGAGCGCGTCGTGTAACGCAACCACAACCACGAGTTTATAACATGATCCGAGAGGAACTGGCACTAGTAAAACAAAATGGCGCCTGAAAGCCATGGAGAAAAAAGGATGATCTGGCCTTTTTTACCCTCCAAATGGGTTAAACTTTCAGTTTTGCTGATTTAATTTAATTTTTTTTATTGCTCCGAGTCAGATCAGAGTCCAATTTTATTTTATTTTTATTTTTTTATTCGATCCGAGTTGGTGCGAGTCGATCCCGAGTTGATCCGAACCGGACTGGCGGTCCGAGTTGATCCGGTCCGACTTTTGTACCCGCCTTATGCAAACACGAAAAACGTTTTCTATCGCTTAATTACATAATTTATCGATGTGCGTTTGCCACGGTAGACTTTCATCAATAAATATTCCAAGCGATTTTCCAGGGGTAACGTGTTCTATCGGAACATTATATCAACCGAGAGCTCGAGTGGGCTCGACAGCGTACTCAATTTTTGTCTAGATCCAATTAGAATAAATTCAGTTTTGGCAGTGTTCAAAGTAAGTTTGTTGGAAATGAACCATGTGTTTGAAGAAAGTTTAGACAGTTTGGTAGATCGTTCACTGTGGTATCCCGCATTTAAAGGGACAGGTTCACGGTTAAGCGCATGCTCATTCGTCAAAATGCTGTCTTTCATAATGTTGTCAAGAAACCAATCTGCACACTCCCTTGCAGTCATTTACACTTGATCAACTTAAATATTTGCAAATAGCTGTAAATTAATCAACCATGGAATAAACCTCCGGGTCAACAATAAATTCAACGTTGGTAGTGTTGGCATAATCCACTAGTTTTTTCTGCGATTTTAGTACTCCTTCATCCTACTTCAGTTACTCTGAAATACAGTTCTAGTTTGAAATACACTCTGAGATCGCTGAGATACACGTGAGTGGGATTATTAATAACCGATAGAATTAAAAATAAATTGGGGAAAAGTATTTTAATAAATGAGCATGCGCTTGACCGTGAACCTGTCCCTTTAAGTGTAAAGATTCTAGAAGAGGAACCATTAGCAAGACGTCGTTGTGACGATTTGTCAAATACGATCTAAACTAATCAAGAGCAATTCCTTGTATTACGTTAAGGTTCATTTTTGATAACACAGTTGGTCAGCTGTCAGCAAAAAGTGATCTCGTTCAATCTAGTTTTTCAGTTTTTAACCATTTGAGCTGAGACTTTGCTCGATAATAGAACTTTGTATTCCCAACAATCCTATGTTTTTGGATTTTGATTTTAACGGTTTTTGGCGCGAAAATGACATCATAAGACTGACAGTAAAAATTAACTTTCAATTTTTGCCATAACAGGTCAGCAATTTTGAAAGAGTGCTCAGAGAAGAACTTATATGTGAAAAAGTTTTTAAAAACCTTATTTGGTTGCGAAGATATGACATTCTAAAGATCGCCAAAAATCTAGATTTAGCCAGGGCTAAAAGCGTAGCTATAGTTAATAAATTCATAACTTAAATCAAACAACATCTACAGGGTGTTTCAAAAGTTCGTTCCGATTTTTTGTTCGCTCAAATTTCACTGATTATTGAAAATACTTTTTGTAAAACTTAGTATGTTATTCATATTCATTTAACGATGAATAACCGAAATATCGCTAGCCAGAATGTCATTCTTTATGTTTTCTGACATTTTCTAAGTGGTGAGGTAAAGAATGCACGAGCTCCCAAAGTGTGTCTAAAGACAAACTTTTTCAGGCGAAGCGTAGTCACTGCCTTACCTCGTCCAGTTATTTTGGGGCTGGTTCTTATGGTCGGCCATTTGTTTCAAAATTATGACACGATATACGTGCGGTTTTTTCCCACATATACTTGCAATCATTCCTGCTACATGATATACGTGCGTCTTTTGTCACGTATACTTCCGTTTTATTCCCAAGTATATGACCATTTTCTTACAAACGCGCATATATATGCGCACAAAAAAACCCATATATATGCGTTACAAACAAGCATGTGGTATATGCGGTCGCAGAAAGTCGTCATATAAGAGGCACTGAATTATACCGTCAGCAAAAACCCCTTCATGTACGATGGAGCTGAAAAGTAACTTAGTTTGAATCAAGCATGGCTGCAATGCCCGCGTAAATTTCGAGCAAGATTTCGTTCTTATTCATTGGCCCTCACAGTAGTGGTGGTTGTTGGCTCCCCAACAACGGATTTGTTGCAATCCGTGGATTGTCTCTTGAGAGACTGTGTACGTTATTTCACAAATGCTGACCGAAATAACGATCGATTGTCAGTCAGTTAGAAATTAGTGTCCGACAGGCAAAACACAGGTCATAAGCTCTTGATGTAATGTGAAACATGACCTTGAGACCTTTCTTCTTTTCTCTATCGCACGCGAATTATCACCTTTTCGCCTCCACGAACACGTTCTAAGCCTCCTAGTTTCGAAGCTTTTCATTATTCCCCTGGTATTCTCACCGGACCAGGGTCGGCCACGGGGGGTAGTGGTATATCAGTATCCCCAAAAAAATTCGCCAAAATACCCAAAAATACCCAAAATTCATCCAAATATACCCGAAATTATACCCAGGTATACTTTATACCTGAAATTCAAAGAAAGTGATGTATCGAATACCCGTATTTAAGCTGCACTATACCGTATACCCGATTTAAAAAGCCCCTGTATTCCGTATACCCCAAAACCCTGGCCGACCCCTTAACCGTTTATACACCATTTTTCACGATTTCGTATACCTTCTATTGACAAATGGTACTCCTTTCACATATCTTGCTTAGAACTTTGTATCTCTTTTAACTGCTGGAAACCTGCACTGTCATAAAATAGGAATCAGTCACAAATATAGAACGCTTTCTCGACGTGTAAGAGGTTGGACCTCGGGTTGGAGCCTCCCCGTACAAATATTTGTTAAGTACCTCTCCGGGATTTCGGGCGGAGCCTCCCCGTATAGGCCATCATAGGGAGTACCCTCTCCCCTGGCATAGCAAGAAATAATCACATTCCCGGACAAAGAAACTTACATGTATGCATGTAGTTATTCCGCAGATCCAGGATTTACGGAGAAAACCATAGAAACTAAAATCTTTATTTAGGGCTCCGTAATATTAAATTAAAGCTTTAGGCTTAAACAGAGGTCAAAGAAAATTAAAACACTTTACAACTGCATGTCAACTCCCAGCAGGAACACCTAAAGAACCATAAACCACAGGAGATGATTACTCAGTATGCATGTAATTTTCTGTAGTGCTAGTAACTTTAACTTTAACTTTAACTTTATTATTCCATCGTTCATATAGTACAAAACTCAATAAAGCCAAAGCAGGGGGCTTATACGACCTGTGGTCAAAATGACAGAAATTTTTTTATGTAGAAACGAAGCCAATGAAGGCGAAATTTCAAAACTAAAACAAGATACAAAACTTAAATTACTAGTAATGCAAGCAGTCCTATAGCGGAGGTAAAACTAGAAGTGCTAGTGACAAATAAGCTAACAATAAACTATGATAATCCTTAAAAAGTAAAGTTTTGATTTCTATTTAAAGTCAGTGGTGGTAAGGCTGTTACGGACAGTAGAGGGAATATCAGTGGGATATCCGTGGCCAAATAATTGGGGCTTGAGAACTAATAGCAAATTGATACCTGAGGGACATTTTATGCAAGTTGAACGAGAACGTGTTAGTTAACCATGAAAATCACAATTAAAGTGGAGGAGCATTAAGGAAAGAGAGGCAGGTAGAAGGCTATTACAGTCAGTGAGAATACCAGGGAAATAATAAAAAGCTTCGAGACTAGGAGGCTTAGAACGTGTTCGTGGAGGCGAAAAGGTGATAATTCGCGTGCGAGAGAGAAAAGATGAAAGGTCTCAAGGTCATTTTTCACATTACATCAAGAGCTTATGAGTCGTGTTTTGTGAAATAGCGTACACAGTCTCTCAAGAAACAATCCACGGATTCCAACAAATCCGTTTTCGGGGAGCCAACAACCACCACTACTGTGAGGGCCAATGAATAAGAACGAAATCTTGCTCGAAATTTACGCGGGCATTGCAGCCATGCTTGATTCAAACTGAAGTTACTTTTCAGCTTCATCGTACATGAAGGGTTTTTTTGCTGACGGTATAATTCGGTGCCTCTTATACGACGACTTTCTGCGACCGCATATACCACATGCTTGTTTGTAACGCATATACATGGGTTTTTTTGTGCGCATATATATGCGCGTTTGTAAGAAAATGGTCATATACTTGGAAATAAAACGGAAGTATACGTGACAAAGAACGCGCGTATATCGTGTAGCAGGAATGATTGCAAGTATACGTGGGAAAAAACCGCACGTATATCGTGTCGTCATTTTGAAACAAATGGCCGACCATAGGTTCTTTGTATGTTTTCTGGTCAACGATAATCCAGATGATCTCCAGAGGGTTCACATCATGTGAATTTGCTAGCCGGTCGCCCTTTGCTATAAGGTTTGCAAATCCTTCTGACACCATGTCTGCATGTGCGCCGCCTTTTTCTCTTCAAGGCTTTCCAACCTTTGCTGATCATATATCTTCATACCGTTGTGCTCGAAACTTTGATATTGTGAAGTTGAAGTTTTTTTTCACCTTTCTGTCTTGTAGATTTATTACGTAGTACAGCTTTTTCGATAACATTTCTCACACATTTAAAAAAAGACGGTCATACACTCCTTGGTTTGTCTTCTAAAGTCTGTACTTTCGACCACTTGTTCACTTAAATCATTCAGACTTCAGTCAACAGTTTCTTTGACGGAATGTGAACCAAAAAAATAGAGTGCCTCAGCTTTAGCGCAAACAGTCTAGGCCTTCATTTTCGTGACAGAGTGGAAAAAATTAAAGAAAACGGCAAAAAACGAAAATAGGAAACCTACAAAATGGGCAGGAAAAATATGGTGGGAAAAGACTCGCGCACGTGCACACTTGGGGCAAAACTTCAAATTTTAGTTTGAAATTGCTTTGAACGGTTATTTAGATAAATTTCTTACCTGAATCAGTTTACATTTGCCTAAAAAAGCATTAAATGCTTTGAGAAAAATACAATTTACAATCGGAACGAACTTTTGAAACACCCTGTATATGACGTTTAAGGGTGAGGCTGGGTGACTTACGAGAAAAAATAATTTCTAAACAGTGCAAGAATAAAGCAACATCTATAAAATCTTACATCGAGTAATAGTCTCATTTGTACACCTAATAAATATAATAGAAATCACTTTTGGCCACAGTGGATTAGGCGTTGAAAACAAATTCTTCCCAAGAAAAATCACCTTTGTGCCCACCTACAATTCAATTCAATTCAATTCAATTCTTTATTCACACTATATGAGATATTTACATAAGTGTACATAGGCAGGAAAATAAAGTAGCTGACAAATAATAATTAACGAATAAAAGACATTTGTACGGTGTCCAAAGTAGCAAGAGCTTTCTTGTTGGACACCATCATGTTGAAATAATTGGCAGCAGCAGTAAAGAGAGGAATAAAAACTCAAATAATATCAGTGATAGAACATATAAGCAAGGTCAGAGTTGGTTTGACCTATGTTTGTATGACCTTTGTTTCATAGTTTTATGCTATAAAGGCCGTAAAGACACCATAGTCCCCGGTGGCAGCCAATTTACTCGTTATAACTTATCGGTGTCTCTCTGCCTAAAGGAAAGGCCAAAATGAAAAATCAGGTCGGATTTGTTTTGTGTGGCTCGCTACAATTCCAGCTGGGAGCGCGTAAACCAGCCTTTGTTTGTTTTCAGACCTGGGACAGAATTTAAATCAAACAACATCTACAGGGTGTTTCAAAAGTTCGTTCCGATTTTTTGTTCGCTCAAATTTCACTGATTATTGAAAATACTTTTTGTAAAACTTAGTATGTTATTCATATTCATTTAACGATGAATAACCGAAATATCGCTAGCCAGAATGTCATTCTTTATATTTTCTGACATTTTCTAAGTGGTGAGGTAAACCTCGGACACTTTTTTTGTCATTTTTTTTCCTATTTTAATTATAATTCTACAGTTTTTCAACGGAATAATCTTACAAGACAAATTGCACTCATTCAGGGTTCAGGACGATCGAAACACACGCTTCCCTTCCACAGCAAATTATAAAAATAACAACATCATAAAACATTTTTATATAGAGAATTCACCATTAGACAGGACTGTTCAGTCAGGCCAATCTGCCATGTATGCAGGGTAATAATGGGCTTTGAGCAAAAATTTTCGGAAAAAAATATTTTAATTCAGTTTACAAAATCACCCGTCTCGACCAGCCTACTCTGAATTTTGCCAAGCGCCAAAACTCACAATGCGAGCTGTCGAGTAATTGAGTGAACGCTAGTAATGAAGAAGAGGTCTCAGAATCATTTTCGTTTGCATGTTACTTCTAAAATACCATATTCATTTGATAGACGCGGCATTTTAAGTATTCTTGCATGCGGTGTTCACGGGCGACTGAAAACAACAACTGGAAAAGCGATCATGTAAGAAAGAGATCTTGACTAACAACCAAGATAAGAAATATAATGCAAATGAGCATTTAAAGGTCAACAATTGTTATTCCCGAAGACGTTTCTGAGAGTAAAGTGTCTCTGAAAATCCTGAGTCACGAATAAAACCTTGCAGATTTAAGCCTCAAGTTTTATGCCGCCTTCGCCGTGCTTGCTATTTTTCCTTATATTGACTCAAGGCGGCGCATTTCTCAACCACAACGCAGTAAATAAGCCAGCCAAGAATAACACTAGACTGTTTATAGCAGCTGTATTTCATTTTGTAGATCCAGTGGAAAAAGACGGGTAAAAACATCACACGATGACTCAAAACTCTGTCTGCTTCAGCTGTCATCAAACAAGTCTCAGATGCTGCAGCTCATCTCTGTAAGCTTTTTTAAAAGTTTTAGTTTCTTATGCCATAGAGCGGTTTTCATTTGAGTGTCGAAAAGTAATTGGTTTTGCACTTTCTACACGATGCGATTGGCTTAAAAGATTCGCGCCACCTTTTCATCCAATCAGAAGTAAAACCAAAGTCAATTGTGACGGGCTCGCATGCATTTTCCCGCGCTTTGCGTCAGCCACATGTAATTACTTCGAGTTTTGATTGGTTCAATGTATTGTCTGTGTCCTATGTGATTGGCCAGAGTAATTACTTTGGTTTTGGTTTTACGACACTCAAACGAAAACCACTCTAAGTCGAAAACTAGTTTTTACTGCCAATCAAATGACGTCATTTTCCCGCCAAAAACCATTAAAATCAAAAATCCAAAACTAAGATTGTTGGGAATACAAAGTTCTATTATTGCGCAAAGTCTCAGCTCAAACGGTTAAAAATTGAAAAACTAGTTTGAAAAAGACCACTTTTTTGATCACAGCTGACCTGGGGTGTAAAAGGATATCATGATCAACAGACGAACTGTGGTTACAAACATCAGAAATAACACACGCATTGTATAACTGACTTTTATAGTATCGAACTTGACGTTTCGTATGCTTCAACATACATCTTCAGGAGTGACCGTTAAATCCAAAGTAGAAGATATGTAACTAATTAACGTGAAGGAAAAAACAAATAAATGTGACAGATGAGAAAATTTGCATGAAATTATCCAAACTAGTATAAGTAGTACAGTGTAATCAGGATTACGATGACCGCTTGGGGTTAGATTTGAGACATGAAAGTTACGAGCCAGCAATTTGTTAAAACTAGTTAATTTTAATATTAGTTAACTCAGGAAATAACTGAAATAAGTAAGTTTAGTCACCTAGTACAGTTAGTGCGACTGCAGCCAGTAATAATTATATCTAATAGCAACCTCCATCCTTTTAAAGGTTAGAATATTTAGACAGAAAAGGACAATAGTATTTTTCATGACAACTATCTACAACTTTAGTTTCAATATTAATGGTCTCAATTATGTAAAACTTCTGTTTGTTGCAGAAAAAGTTAAAGAGACAACCCTTTCCAGTCAACCTCTTTTTCGAAGAAGGATTGTTGTAAGTTCAAAAGCCGGCTTGTGTAAACGTGGAGTACATCTTCAGAGCAGGGCAATACAGATTAAGGAGATGACAAATCCGAGAAAAGTGCTTTGCAGGCGGCCTCTACCATGGAGGAGTCAACAACTTAGCTCGTAAAAACCTCTTTGCCATGCTGATCAGTAAAGCAAAATTAAAACAATCACATGTAAGCCTGTCATTACTCAAAGACAATGGAAAGGAGGAATGGCTTCTCCTTAGAGCAAGAGCACCAGATGATGCTCCTAAATTTGCTTTGTGACAAGGAAATATAAGTTAATCCAATGCCCTTTAAGAAATTCCAAATTATTTACGACGGGTCATACTTACAGGTACATGTACATGTAGCTCTTGAAATACAACAATCCTTTAATCACTCTCTGTTTATGACACTAGTGTTCTCCCCAGGATTTTGGGAAGGCCACGGGGTCTTCTGACTCAGATTTTTGACAGTGCTTGTAGTCAGTAAAAAAATCAATTTGCTTTGACAAGCTTTTCTTTTTTGTTCCAAGCATCTTGGGTTGACTGTCTGAGTTTTCCATTGTGAGTTGTGATACTGCTGAATGAGCGCTGGAGTTTCATTCCTTACTCCTGAAGGGCCCTTAAGTTTGTCGGTCAATTTCAAGATGCTCGCTGTTAGGTGAAACGAGTGCATCAAAGGTTTAAACATATTCATCCAATGGTAAATCACTTTTACAATCAGTTAATTACGAGAAAACACAAGTAAAAACAACATTGGATAATGTTTCATCAACGTTATTGAGTGATTTTGTCCCTGAAGTACCTAGTTCTAGATGCCAACATCAGTATCCAATAGGATAGATCTTTGGTTTTGAGCCAGGCGGCAACGATTTCCAGTAAATTAAGCCAGGCGGCCCGCCTAGCCTGACCTGGGTAGAACACTGGACACTGTTTTTTAGAAAAAAAATCCTGATGGTGTTGATTTCACAGAAACAAATAACGGATTCCCATTTTTGGATATTTTAGGTTATTTAAAGAATACCCATAAAAATCCCAAATTTGGCAAGGTGAGACAAGTCCCAGCCAGGGAATTCCCAACCAAGTGCCCTGAGAATTCTGGTGGCACGTTTGCAAATTGGTTGAGGTGACAAATTTTTCATTAGAATCCTTTGGCTATTGTTTGCAAGTAATGTACCAGTCAACAGGTTCAAAAAGCCAATTAATGAACAAATGTTTCTTTTAAATCTATTTTCTTAACTGGAGGCATTTGAGTTCTGCTGGCACCACTTCACTGAGTACATGTGTATCGATTACAGCAATTGCAACTGACCTGCTTGAACAAAAAACAAAACAAATCTAGATACACCATGCTCTTTGTCATGATTCAGTCTGGAATTTTGCAAAGAATTGCAACATGACTCAAGAAAAAGACCAATGAGAGACAGGAGTATAGTTATTTTCCAGGTTAGCTAGATCAACCTTTTGTATTACATGTATATACTGAGTTTAAAATAATAATATTAAGTTCTTGCATTGGGACCAACTACAGTGACATGGTTGACAAGCTTTGGACTACTTACAGCTGGTCATTACTTTAATGACCCTCAATTTTCTAAGAAGGGGGAAATACCGGAAGCTCCAGCTGGTACTTCCTCTAAGAGCATATCCAATGCTATACAGCAACCATTAGCAACAAAAATGAAGTTAAAGAAATCTGATCTGAATTTTAAAAGCTACATGTACCTAAACCATTTCTTAATTTGTTAAATGCCATAACCTAGTTGCTATACCAGCAAAAATTGTAAATTGGTAACAAGAATTAGCCCTTTCATTCTAATAAAGCCTAAAGAAAATCAAAGAAAGACTAACGTCAGCTCGTGGGTACGTTGTTTAGAAAATAATCAATTAGTTATCACCTCTGGTTTTCCCACGGTAAATTTTAGGAAATGATAGAAATTCAGATTATAAATATACTATCCTTGTTCTGGAAACACAATACTATTCACTGATTCACCTCCACTTCCTCCGAGCGAGCTACGCCAAACTGGCTTAAGTTGCGAGCAAAATGCCATCCCGGTTTGCTGCCGTAACAAACTAAGAAATTTCACAACTGATCAATCAAGCTATTCCCAAAATACATGAAGAAGGTGACGAGATTCGGTTTGGAAGTTTTAACAGGTAAAGCTTTGTATTTTTGACTTGAATTTATCGATAAAACCGGTGGAAAAAGTTTTTTGTTTACAAATGCAAATTAAACTTAAGCCTTGCGTTACTTTAAATAGTTGACTTGTTCATAAATAAGCTTAAAACTAAATTTAATAATCTTTTTTACAGAACGATTTTAAATACAAAAAAGAATTGACAACTCCTTTTGAAGAAACGTCCCTGCAAGAGCTAAACAAACGCCTTCAAAAGTTTTATTTGTCGCGAAGAAAGCGACCACCGCAGCCGTTCGGTAAATAGCCACTACTAGCCACCTCCACTTCGGTGAATAATTGTTATTTATCAACAGTTATTTAGGTATATATTTTTAAAAAAAAACAAAACAAAACAAAAAAAGCAGCAAACAAATAAGCAAACAAAACAAAACAAAAAAGAAAAAAAAAAAAGGAAGAAGGGAAATAGAAGTTTCCTAGCAGAATTTGAACCCGGAACCTTCGGGTTAACCGACCTCACATAGCCACTACGCCGTTGAGGATGTTCGCATGACGCGGTGAAATTTAATCAGGGGCACCCAACGAGAATATAGTTCTAAACCACTTAAACATAGCATTGTTAAACGTATTTAAGTATTTCAACGGTAGATATAGGCAATTTTTTATCCCCTAAAAATTTTTCATCTGTTCGGATTTCCTAGCTGAAAGTCTCGAGATCCGAAAATCATAGGGATCAAAACTTACCTTTTCGAAAATTTCAGCCAGAAAAAAGGCTCCCGAAAACTCTAGGTGAGCTTTTTAGGGTAAAAATCCGTTAAAAATGGGCAATTACACCAATTTTATGATGTTCGAAAATCCTAGGAGAGGTAGGCAAGCAAGAAATTTTACAAAAAATGTTCGGAAAATTCTAGATTTCAAATCGTCTTCCGAACAGATATTTTCCGAAAATTGACGTTGGGTGCCCTGCTTAATGCCTTTTCCATGGAACTTCCGCCGGCAAGCGATCGAGCCATACTTAACCGATTAAAAAACGACTCGAAGCAATCGGATGAAATTAAGGCTAATTGAAACCAGGCTACTGACGGTAAAAAACAATGTAAATGCATTTCATGGCAATGAAAGAACATATGCGATACTAAGCCGACACAACTCCTCCGCGAAGTAGGAAGCAAAACATAAGCTTAAGTTTTCTTATCTCGATTTCCGCAGTCATTTTAAAGCTAATGCTCAAAATCATCTCCATTTCCTTCCGTGATCTTGGGGAGTCCTTAAGAAGAAGAAGAAGAAGAAGTGCCTTTATTTACCTTACATTCATTCATACACATAACCTACTACATTACTACAAGGTAGGAGATCAAGCCAGCGTTGAAGTTGAAGGAGTCGAAGGGCAAATGCTCATCTTCTCGTCAAGTTTAACGCCTGGACGAGTCAAAGGCTCTTGAATCGTACTGATCTGAAAGATTCCTGCACGTCTTAAATTTGGTAAGACCTCTATCCTCTAACCGTGCTGTAGCGCACGATGCACGCTCTCAGCGAGGAATTTGATGCCACCGAACTTCGGCGAGCGCGAGCTTCTTTGGAAACGATAGATCTTCGCGCTCTCGAGTTCGCACCCGATTAATTACGAAGTGCGTCTACTAAGAGTGAGCGAGTGACTCATTTGCATATCCCTGTCCTCGCAATAACTCGCCCGTACCGACGAGTTAAAAATGACACCAGAATCAAATTTTGTTTAATCTGTAAAATAGCAACAAATACAAAAATACTCATAATTTATTATGATTGATGCCTTGAGGGTTCCATTTAGGTGGAACAGGATTTTGTCCTTAGATACAAAAGTTTAAGTAAGAAATAGTCTTCTCATAAGTAAATAATGGTCCACGGGTAAAAGGACTTTTAACTGAGTTGCAAAAACCTAAACAACTGAAATAGGTCAGAGGCAACTCTGAACCACCCACGTAGAATATCTTACACATTTAGATGTCTTTTGCAGAACACTTTTCTTACAATATTAATAGTTAGTAATGATCTGATAGAGTATAGAGTGGAGACGAGTAAACATTAACAAACTGTAAAATTTGGAATTAATATGAAGAGCTGTATGTATACTGTAGTTTGTAACTTAAGTCTGTGATAACGCGTAAGCCACTATGCTTTATGAAATAAACTAGTAGTAATCAAAGATTAATAAGTGCGTTCGAAGTTCAATGAATTTAGCTAAAATCATACAAAAACAGAGGAGGAAATTAGTTGAGAGATTAAATGAGAAAGACGAAGTATTTAAAGAGCAACATGAACAATAGCAACTTTAATAGTGAAACCCAAATATGTAACCAAAGATGTTTATCTACTTAGTTACAATGTAGTTTAGATACTGATTGTGGGAGACTAACTTTTGTAACAGTAACATGAATGATAGTAACTTGAATAGTTACAAGGGATTGGTTAGTTGCAAGGGAAAATGTAACAAAACATGTTAGTCTACTCAGTATCTTGAAAAACTGAAAATGATAGAGTAGATTTTATAACAACAACATGAGGCTATGATGAAGTTCAAAATGCTATGAAAATTAGATTTTTCCATGTCTAAACGTTTCGTGTCTGTGTGTCATAGCATTGTTTAACAATTTTTCCTTAACTTAACAGTAACCTGGATGATACTAACTCGATTAGTCACAAGGTAAAATGCAATAATTAAAACATGTCAATCTACTCATTTACAATGTAGTTCAGATACTAAATGAGTGAGACTAATTTTTGTAACGGTAACATGAATAATAGTAAATTGAATAGTTTCAAGAAAGTTATGAAGTTGGTAATGCTATGAAACTTTTTGCAATGTTTAAAAGTTCTGGTGTTTGCATGTCATACCATAGTTTAACAAAAAAATTTTAATAGTAACATGAATAGTAACTTGAATAGTTGCATGGGATTGGTTAGTTGCAAGAGAAAATGTAAAAAAACATGTCAATCTACTCAGTATCTTGAAAAACTGAAAGAGATAGACTAAATTTTATAACAAGAACTGGAACATGAAGCTGTGATGAAGTTCAAAATGCTATGAAACTTAGATTTTTTTCCATGTCTAAATATTTCGTGTTTGTGTGTCATAGCATTGTTTAACTATTTTTCTTATCTTAACAGTAACCAGGGCCGGGTTGTTCAAAGCGCGATTAAGCAAACCCAGGGTTAGCGTCAATTTTTATTCCAGTTAAATTAATAACCAAAAGAGATTTTCTTAAGGATTCTTGCTCTTTAGTTTTATTTTTCGATTTGACTTCATGTGCAGCTTATAATTAGCTTTTGAAATCTTTTTAAACAAAAGAGATTAAATCTTTGATTAAGCTTTAATCGTGGGTTAGCAGTAATCGTCTTTTGAACAACTGGGCCCTGGATGATACTAACTCGATTAGTCACAAGGTAAAATGCAATAATTAAAACATGAGAATCTACTCATTTACAATGTAGTTTAGATACTAAATGAGCGAGACTAATTTTTCTAACAGTAACATGAATAATAGTAAATGGAATAGTTTCAAGAAAGTTTAATATGAAATTCAAAAATTAAGTGCTATAAAAGTTTTTGCGATATCTAAAAGTTTTAGTGTTTGTATCTCATAGCATGAATTATTAGTAACTTAAATAGTTACTAGAGATTGGTTTGTTACAAAGGAAAATGCAACAAAACATGTTAAATGGCAATTTTTTCAATGTCCACAAGTTTTCGCGTTTGCGTGTCAAAGCATACTTTAACTGTGTCTAGGTTTAAGACAGCCTCTGTGATTTCCTCCTCTGTTGTTTCATTTGCAATTAAGTGACAAATTGAAAACAACTTTGGCACTGCTTCTTGATAAACCTGTAGCTGAAGCTTCTGCAGTGGTTGTTTGGAGTTTTGGATATGGATCTTGAGTGTCCACTTTACACTGCAGCTGGTTGCCTTTTGTGTTACTTTGCAGTTATCGCAGACTGCAATTTTTCCCTTGATTGTAACTTTTTTTGAACATGAACAACAACAGTTGTATTTGGTGACACTGCTTATTCCTAGTATTTCTCCAATGGTTTCTGTTGTTGTTGAGATGTCACTGACTTCAGGTAATGTTTGTTTGAAGGGTTCAGCGTCCTTGATGGTGTATAAATTATCTTGTTTTGGTGTGTTCAAGTATCTTTGATTCTGAGATACTTTTATTCTCAAGTTGTTGAAGAAATAGGTGGACTGTGGTGTGACGCTGTCAACATGCTCACCCCAGAAAATAACTTTTATGTAACCAGATGGATCAACTATATAGCCTTCCTGTTTTTTGACAGGAGAATCTTGGATGACTATAGTTTTGGTCGCACTTAGATGTGATATCTTTCCTTTTATTGACACTAGCTGTTGTGGTGCTACTTTTGACAAGGATGCAATTGATGTGACATCATCTTGTGCTTTGTATGGAAAATCAGCTGTTGTTGAAGTGATGGTTGTGTTCCTGTTTATTACTACATCACTTCGTCCATACTTATTGCTGATGTTAAAATTTGAAATTTTAACCGGTGATCTTTGTGCGGCCATTGCATCAAGAGTTTCCTTCTTTTCAGTTGCAAAGCATACACTGCCAATGAGATCTTTCTCTGTCTGAAGGTGGCAGTTAAAGTAGCTTGTTGGTCCAGATTTTTTTACTGGTGAGACATTATGCACAAAGCAAGTTATGTCTTGTTTTTCTGTAGGAGGAGGTAAAAAGATATTTAGATTAATGTAATAAATTTGGCATGGATGGGATTACTGCATAAGGTAGCTTGTGTTATTTGAAAAAAACATATGTGTAAATATTAGTCTCCTTGTTTCATGTACTGTAAATCCTCTATTAAGCCCACAGGGGGCTTATTGTTTTAAGGCGCATTGGGGGGGGGGGGGGGGGCTAAATAGAAAGGAAGGGCTTAATAGAAGGGGAAGTGTTAAAATTTAGCAAAACAGGAGCAGTTCACCACTCATTAATTACTGTAATTAAGATTATTTTTAGTACAAATAACAGTGATATTTTGGCCAAAGTTCGCCACCAACATGCAAGAGGTGTGGGAAAAATAAATTGTATCATATAACTACATGAGAACATTAAAGGGTGACAAAAGTGATAGGAAACAGTGTACATCTAATACCTAGATGTTCAAAATAATATGTTTTATTAATGAGAGCATATAGAGCAGGTAAGGTTATAAAATGATTTTAAAACAAGAAGCATTAGTTTAATAGAAGAAAGGAACGTATAACCATAATATTTAAGTATGACCGGGAGATACATACCTGAAGCCATATTAGATCTCTGTCTTGTCTGTTGAAAAAAAAAAAAATAAGGATGTATACAGATGTTTTAGGAGGGTGTTTAAAATACCTTTAAACCCTAGTTAATACAACACTCTGAAACATTACATGGAACTTTGCTTTAAATGTAGTTGGAAAGTGAACTATTTATAACCATAAAAAAAAATCATTTATGTATGCATGTGTTGAAGGCCGTATAATCAATTTATTCTAATTAATCAATTTTGGGTGCTGTACTGTTGTGAGTGACTTTGTTCGCATCACTCAACTTGGGATCAATTTATATTTGCTAGATTATATAGCCTGCTTTCTTCTTCAAGTCTATATTTTAAATTAGTGGATTTCTTAAGACTCTTAAGTCTTTCAAAAGTCATTGGTTCAATAATACAAGATGAAAGTGTTTTCACTCTGCTTATAGCTACATATGAAATGCCTGCAGTAGTTTCAGTCTGACCAATGTCAATCCATGCTTTTGGCAGTGTTAACCCTTGGCTCTTGTGTATTGTGATTGCCCAAGCAAGTTTGAGAGGCAACTGTTGTCTCTCATGTAAACCATCTAGTGTCTGTGAGGTTATTGTTATTGGGCATATAGGCACACATCGTGGAATGCTATCACTGATAGATGGACCTCTATACTCATTAAATTTTACTATGACAGCGACAGGCAAGTCTGGTGGTTGCTGGTTGTTTGCATAAATGAAATCTTCAACCGTTCCAGTTGCACCGTTACAAAGTCCAACATCTATCCATAGGTTCATGGTAAGCATTACATGTGCACCTTTTGCAAGGAAAATGGTCGGTTGTAAACCTGACATGTCATCCGAACTTGCTTTCTTAGCTATATCACTAGAGTGACGTGCAGTGATGCAGGCTATTGGCTGATGAAGTTCTGATAACTGTTCAAAGTTATAATTAGCAACTTCTTCATTGCTGAAATAGAGCCTAGTGGCATCTTGAAACTCATTCACGTTCAATGCTATGGAAGGCTGTCTTGCCAAAAGAAGTTTCCAATCTTGCTCATTAGAATCTCCTGTGCGAAGGCGTATGAGTAAATCTCTAAACTGAGCTTGCTGTTGATTTAAGCCTTGAACCCTCTGGTTTACTGACAGTTTTACAACATTGCCAAACATGTGATAAGCTAAATAGCCTTGTTCACCTGTAGAACTGGAGGGTCTCGAATGATATAATGGCTTATCTGCCACTGGAGGCAATTGAGCTGGGTCACCAACTAATATCATGGATTTACCACCAAATACTTCGTCATTTTTGCCTGTTGCTTGTCGGCAGCGTCTATCAATCCAGCCAAACAATGTTTGTCCTAGCATAGAGTATTCATCAATTAGGATATAACTGATATCTTTCAGCTTGGTTTGTAATGTGACAAGCCCTTGTCCTGTTAATTCTTTGTTATGTCTTGGGCCAACAGGCAATTTTAATAGTGAATGGATTGTACATCCGTTTATGTTAAATGAAGCTTTGCCAGTTGTGGCAGTCACTGCACAAGAGTGTTGGAGCAGGTTTCGGATGGCATTAATGAGGTAACTTTTCCCTGTACCGGCAACTCCAAGTATAATAAGAAGCAATGGATCTTTAGGGCAGGCTTGTTCAGAATGTGCTTTCACCATATTGTAGGCATGTCTTTGCATGTCACTGAATGTATTAACATCAATATTTTGTTGTTGCAAACCAAAGGTAGAATCCAAAGTATCTTTCTTAGTTTTTATCCAGGATGGCATTTCCTGTATTAAGTGATTTGCATACTTAATCTTGTCATTTTGCCAGTCATAATCAGGCTGAGAGGTTTGTTGTGTTATATTATCTTGGTTAACAAAATACCCAGGTATGAGATCTGCTAAATCCATCCACTCTTCACGCTGTGGAAGCTCTTCTGAAGAGTGCTCTATATTTGGTTCCTCTTCTGTGTTATTCTGTACACTTTGTAGTTTTTCATACCAGTCAGGAACATGCTCTTCAGCATATGGTGTTTGTAGAAATTCCTTCCATTTTGTGATGTATATTTCATCAGTGCCTTCCTGACAATCCCAGGCATTGTCTTGTGTAGTATGCCAAGGTTTGTGCTTAAGTAACTGATATTTGCAATAAAGTCCAAAATTTGGACCTTTTGAATTAGAAGAAAATACTGGAAAAACTCTGGGAATCATGTTATGAGGCTGAACTGTTAGTTTTTTGTTGACAAGTTTGTATTTTGTTGCAAAATGAATGAAATTAAGAGCCATTATATCTGGGATGGTTTGAATATATTTTTCCCTTTTAGCGTAAGTATCAAGCAATGAGTCATTGGTTACAGTATCTCCATCATTTGTTATAGTTTTGATTCTACGTGAACCATTTAGACTAATAGGTACCACATTAAATGATGAGCTGACAAGTTTCAGTGACATGAGATGATGCATAGTCTCTTGTGCAGAGAAGTCACGTTGGCCAAGTGACTTCATTATCACTTTTTTTATCAATTTTGTAGGGTTGCTATTGTTGTTGCAATTACGGACAATAGAATTAAATGCAAGTTTCATTACAGGTGACTTTGGTTCACCTTTTGAAGCATATTTTGCAAGGTATTCAACACATGCATGATAATCAATGATCACTTGAATATCACAGTTTGCCCTCCAGCCTTGAAGCTGAAGTCGTTGGTGATTATTGAGTCTGCTATCATTCCTCTTTGTTATGATCTTTGCTTTGTATTGAGTGCTTCGATCTTTTGTATGAATGGGCTCAAACTCTAGTTTTGTATTAACACAAGGTTCAAATGGAAACTTAAATCTACATTTCAGTTCTGTTTCGTTTTGTTTCTTTCTAAGACAATAGTTTGTACTACAGCGAGTGTGCCTTTGTACAGTATTCAACAAATCAACATAATCTTGTTCAGAGTCTTGTAAACTTACAAGGTCCTTGTGACGCTTTTGACAAGGATGAATAGAGGGCTTCACCCATGTGCCATTATCTGGTGGATCTGGATTATATGTAGACAATAACCAATCTACATACTGACAAACTACCTGGGAAGCCTTTTTCCCATCCACTATCTGTTGATTGAGTTCTAGTATATTGACTTGCTCAGCTGTATTAGTGGACATTTCAGCCAAATAGCCTTTTAGAGCTGTTTCTGAGAGTTTACATAAACCTGGATCATTTTTCAGCTTTGCTACACCATGACAATGTATACTACCTCTAGCTTGATATTCAAATCTGTACCAGTGCCACTCAGCATCTAGTGAATTGTATAACCAGTATTTAATAAAACTTTCTAAACGCTGTGTAAAGAACCAGTCTGTAATATGAGGATTGTTAATCACATTCTGCCGTTTGTTGTCAGTTGAATTATTACTGACTGAGTTGCCAAAAATTGCATGAAGTTCAGGCCAATGCATATCAGCAGAGGAGAATGTGAAAAAGAATGTTGGAGCTCCAGCATGGGCTATTATTGCTTTTAAATCTTCTTTAGCTTTTTGCCAATAAGCATTAGAACCAGTAATGTTACTAAGATAGCGTGATATCTTAGATATAAACATACTTGTGTTATTGCTAGTTGCCATTTGCCGCAGCTCTTCAGCAGTCAAATGAGCTTCTCCTGGGTTTTGTTTTAGGAACATGCCTGTCTGTTGCAGAATACGTTTTCTTTGTATCATATTCAATGCCCAGTAACCAAATCTGGGGTGAGTAGCAAAGCGATATACCCATTTGCCATTCTTGTTTTCTCCAAACTTTAAAAGGTGCTTTACTCTTTCTCCGAGTGGTATATCTCGGCGTAATGATGGGTTAGTAGGATCACCCTTACCATCTGGAAATAATGTTGGGAAAGCCATTGTTGCTAAAAAGGGAGTTACATACTCGTTTAATGGTTCACTGCCAACTGTTGGCCAGGGCAAGTGATTAGAATCATTAGACAATTGTTGGCGCACAGCTTCTATTTCTTGCTGCTGACACTCTGGAATAGGCAGAAAACTACTCATTTCAGTACCCTCATTATAAACAATGTCATCTTCATTTTGAGGACCTAAGTCAGGTTCACATGTGGCATCCAAATCTATATTCTCTGTTTCAACCGAGAGAAGACCATGTGGAACACCATGTTCTGGTAAAGAATTTAAAGAATTTTGATTGATGGTTATGTCCTTGTAGTGTGAGTTATTATTAACAAGCCATTGTAGTGCATCAGCTACATTTTGCCTTCGCACTGTCACATCTTTAAAACTGTTCTCTTTACCTTTCATCTTAACAACAATAACAGATAGATCTTTTGGGTATCTAGGCAGAGAATGTGCTAGTTCAGCTATATCCTGAGGCAAATTGATACAGTGGCCTGAATAGCCCCTTTGTCCACCAGGTTTTATGTAAACTCGCATAACAGGAAGTGCACGTGCAATAAGCATTTCTTCTACTTGGGTTAACCCCTGCAGTTGTAAAGGTACTAATGATGGCACCATGTCATTTTCCTTAGAAAACTTTTTTGGTTGTTGTTTATCTCGTATGCACCTCTGACACTGGTAGTGATCAACCTTCCTTGGACTGGATTTCAATGGCCATGCTTCAAAACAGACAGTGCATTGGCAAACTGAATACTGATTGGACTTATGAAAATCGTTCATGTTATTTTGTGCATGTTTTTGTTCGTGAACTGGACCAGCAGAGCTCTCTTTTTGTCCTGCAGAAATTGTTTGAGACCTTTTATAACTGGCTCTCCTATTTGCAAGTCTCTCTTTTCGCTTTTCAACAGTTTCTTCAGACGTTCTTTTTCTATAAGAGTCTTTGTAACTTTTTAGTCTCTCTTTTTGCTTTTCAACAGTTTCTTCAGACACTCTTTTTCTATAAGTGTCTCTCTTATTTTTAAGTCTCTCTTTTCGCTTTTCAGCAGTTTCTTCAGACATTGTTTTTCTATAAGTGCCTCTCTTATCTTCAAGTCTGCTTGCCCTTTCATTAGCTGTTTCTGTATATTTGACTCTTTTCATGTAATTTCTGTGCTTAAGAAGTCTACCATGTCTGTTTTCATTGGTTTCTGATAATTTTCTCTTTATGCATGTGAGTTTGTTTTTATATCTACTGTTTTTGTCAGTCAATGTTGAAACATAATGCAACTCGTTAATATATCCAATAAATATTGTCTTTCGTCCATCCTGATCAGCAACAGGAGTTAAGATTGTACTTTCAGGTGAATTTATATTAGACTGTGTGATATGAATGACACAGTTGTATGCATTGGCCACAGCTTGCATTATGATGTTATCACACCATGTGCCTTGTTTTGACATTTGTTGAATATAGTTATTCCAGTGATCATTAGAAATGCTTTCAATATACAATTCTGGGTAACTCTGTAAATGGCCAATTCCAGCCATACGAATTTCAAGATGCAAGTCAGCAGTCCTATACAGTTGGTGCGAAACTGATTTAAAGAAACAATCTCCAAATCCACCTACATCATGTGGTATAAGTCCTATGAGACGAAGCCTTTCAGTTAAACAATCCCATGGTAAATCATGACTAACAGCATTCTCAGGAGACATACCTCCATTTAATTTTGAATTATCATTATGAGTTTGAGGAAAGCTTTTTCCACCAGAATTCATTAAATCTGCCACACGGATATGTGTTTGTCTACAGTTACATGTAGAATAGTTATCTGTTGTTGTAAATTTTCTTTTCTGTATGTTCATGTAAAAAACAAATTTACTATAATAATGATCATTGGTATACCAGAATTTCCAGGTGTTGTAATTTCTACATAAATTAGTGATAAAAGAACTGTCTGGAAGATGTTGTCTTACAAAAGACTTGATTCTATTCCTAGACTTCGTATTACTTAGTGCCTTTAGAATTATTTTAACAGGAACGCGAGATGGTTCCCTGTCCCTTTTCCTCTGACAATTCACTCTTTTCTTACGAACTTCAACATTTTCAGAAATAGTTACACTATGATTTTCAATTTTCTCAGAAGAATAACTTGTCAAAGCCTTATCATGATCTTGTGAACTACAATCACCACTTATCAGCCCGGTAACCATTTGACTTTTGTCACTTTTCATTTGGCGCAATGGCCATCGAGCAGAATGACTCGGTTTATTTGCTTTGTGACCACAACGGGTCATTTGGCGCAATGGCCACCGAGTACAATGACTCGGTTTGTTTGGTTTGTATTTGTGACCGCTATGGGTCAAAGCACAATGGCTTGGTAGATTTGCTTTGAGACAACTTTGTGTCAGAGTTTTCGGTTGATTTGCTTTGTTGTTCGGCAAATTCGAGGACATCAATTCAAAGCAGGAGAGCAGCGAAGGTCTTCGGTTTGTTGTAGTTCGGACAACGCCGACATCGGGCTTTCTACATGCTCTTGGAGTACTAAAAAGTTTCCTGGTAAGGCTTTGACAAGTTGAAGCGATGAACTTTTTAAGAAACATCGCATGAAGTTTGAGAAAAATAAATGAACTTACCGAATAATCCAAAGATATCCACGGAGGCGACACGGACGCACGAGCAGCTTGCACTCGCACGAGGTATAGTTGCGTGCGCACTCGCACGAGGTATAGTTGCTTGCGCATAAAAATAGTTGTGTGCGCATGTCCACCAGGTGAGCCCGCAATTTCTTTGGCCGGCTATTGGGCTTAAAATTCGTGCGCGCGCTTAATAATTATTCAAAATGGCGCAGATTTTGAACATCGCCCGTCCAAGTAACCAAAAATCTCGAATCTTCACGCCTGGCATGCACAGGTATCCCATCGACCACAGGATCCCCAAAGATTACGAAGCGTTCTCCTAACGTCGAACGCAATAATTTGAACATTAATGGGAGGTCACTGCTAGAATTCCTTTCAGTAATCTTGATGTTTGAAGCTATGAACTTCAAGTTTAATTTATGGCAACTTGTTAAGAACCTGAATTGAGCTATGTTATAATTAAAAATAATTAGAAAGGTTTTAAATTATCGCATTTGCTACAACCCAAGCAAGCTCCTTTACACCTTAGAATTTACATTTGCTACTTGAGAAAACATGCTCAATTTTATGGGTTTGATGACAGTAATTATTGCTAACCAAATCAAAGTCAGAATTTGATTACATTTGCTACCTGAGCGAAAAATTGTACAATACTAACAGTTTGATCAGATTTTCTGCCCAAGCAACTTTGTTCAAAACTTGGCTTTTAACCACATTTGCCGCTACAAGCAAAATTTTGTGTTTGATCAAATTTGCATACCCTAGAAAATTTGTTCAAAGTTTAAGTTTGGTAACATTTGCTTCGTGAGCAAACATGTTTAATACAAAGAGTTTGGTTACAATTGCTATGTAAAGCAATCTGGTTCATGAAAATTTGATCACCCATCATAACCCAAGCAAACATTGTTCCAATTACATGCTTCGCTGGCATTTGCAAAGCTGCGTAAACGTTTTAAAAATAACGGGTTTACATGCTTTTACATCTAAAACAAAAGCTGTGCAAAACAACAGATTTGCGCTATTATTTGCGTAATGTGTAAATATAGTTCAAAGAAACATATTTGCCTACACATTCGAACCATCATGTGAAAATGACTCTTAAATCCATGGCTGCCCAGTATCTTTGGCCAAGATGTAAATGTTGTGCGAATGTGGCATTTACCGTCATTGCTACGGATAGCAAATCTAGTGCAATATCAGCCTTTGCTCTTGCGCAAATTTGAGCAAATTGTGCAAATGTGGTATTTGCTACACATTTGCCGTAATTTGGCCACCCTAGTAAAATCCATTTTTTCGTTCAGTGCAAGCGAGCCTGATCTCAGTTTTTAGTACGGGACGAGCCTTCGGTTGATAAATGTGATTGGAAAGTCAATAAATCCTTTTAAGTTTTGTTAATCCTACCCTGCCAGCAGAGGTTACTTTCTGGCATGGCTTTTAACTTTTAAGAAGTCGTTCGCGTGGCTTGCAGTCGCGTAGTTGGTTTGTTTACGCCCCGAGAGAAGCCAGTTAATTGTTCCGATTACGACTCCGCTCGGCGATTCTGTAAGACTTCAAACAGTATCCGTGTGTATCCTTTACTATCTTAAGAGCCAGTTCAACAGAGTCAATACTGAAAAAATTTATAAAAACGTGTCTTGAGGAGCTCCTATGCTGTATTTCAAGTTATCTCACTTACTGTGTTTTCGGCCATGTCTGATGGGATAAATACAGCTACGAAATCGCCTTCTCCTTCTGGCACCAATACCTGCCAGTGCTGCGCGAGTTCAGTTCTAGACGACGTCGGTTGTCAAGACCAAATTGGTTTTAGCAGAGAAGTTGAATGTTTTCTCCGTACCGAAGCCTCCTGTATAGTTAAAAATTTGCTTTTTGAAACAAAAGACGCTAGTTGGTCATCACTGGAGGTGATGCGCTTTTGACCCATACTCTATGATCAGACCAATAAGCTTGCGCGACATTTGATAACGAGGAAGTTGGTATTCCTTCCTGAATAGCTGAATGTACTGATTGCTTGTTGACACATTGGCGAGCAACGTTCCATTTTCTTTTCGGGGGGTGGTGGAAGGTATTTCAGGGAAGTCGTAGTTGGGATGTGCCGTCTAGACTGCAAAACAGTCGGTTTTTACTCAAAATCAGTAAAGCAATTGGTAAAGCGTGGCGTCAGAGTCGTACGCGCGCGAAGCGCGCGAGCCTCAACGCCCAAAGGGCGTGTAAGGCGAGAGGAAAAAAACCGACTGTCCGTTTTCCTTACAATGGGTTCGTTCAGACCAGGGGGGTTCAAAAAAGTCTACGAGCTGTCAAAAATCTGTTCACCACTCCACCCTCTTTGTGAATTTGATACACTCGGTGATTGATTTCGAGGGAGAATAGCGCGTATGGCTGAGATCAGACTTGGGATTTTTATTGTTAACCGCGAGGTTTATAATCTCGTCGCGCGCGAAGCGCGCGTGTATCACACAAACATCGCAAGGCGGCGCAAGGCCAGCGTGATTTCCTATCCATTTTTGTTGGTATCCCGCCTTGACGTCACAGGCCGATAGTGTCATCGACAACAAAGCTCTGGGTTTTATTCATGAAGACGGGATTTTTCATCTGTGAATTATAACAATGTTTACTGTCGGTGAGTCACCACCTAATATCTCAGGCAAATAAAAGAGAACAGCAAACTCAACAACAGTGGATTCAACAAGTGGCTGGAAATCCTCGCTGGGGAAAGATTTACTGAAACAAAACTCCGCAACAGCGAGAACGTCGACTTTTAATTCAGCGCGAGTAACGGCACAGCGAAGGCAAACACTGTCAACTAGAGACAGAGGTTATACAGCGACCACGAATATGTAAAGAGTTAGCAACAAAATACTACAGTTACACTGCACGAAGAGAGGGAACACCGACTGCCGCTCTAGGCATATGCTTTCTGCCAGGACCTCGGATTCGCAGGGAAATATTACCAAAGAACAGACATGTGAGACAACTATTCATTTACCTCAAGGTTTTTATTAAGCATACTATAATTTATTTTATTATATAGACACGAGTGTTTTACTGGAAAACATACCACTCGTAAAATTCATAAAAACTACATCCGGGACCCGGGTGGTTTATTTTCCATAATCTCACACGTGAGGTTATCGATAACGTAATTTCGGTACTTTTCCTTCGCAAATTGTAGGCGCCTTGCGTCTTTTGAATTTTACTTACCCATTTTTCAAAGTTTTGCTTATATTTTGTCATATATTGTAGAGCCCTATTCAGCTTAGCCTGTTCCAGGCTTTTAGATAGATGGGAAGACGCGAAAGTGTAGGGTGCGATAATGGGGGCGGGGCTGGTAAAAAAGGAAAAGTTTTCTCCCGTTTTTTTTTTTTTTCTTGTTCGCGCTTTCTCGATTCCGCGGGCCCGACTATCTCGGAGCATGGAACAGGCTATATTCAGCTCAGTGTTATTTCTCAAGATTATTGTAACCAATGTCTTGTATTGCTGTACTGTAAATGTGAGCCGTCACAATTACTTTTTGGCGAATAAAAATCTATTATTTTATCGATATCTTTTTGTCTATATAATAAAAAGAACATTAATTACACGGCGGCTTGAAGATATGAATTTTATTTTGTCGATGCAAAAACAATATTTTACTCACTCGCTGCGCTCGTTCGTAACGAGCGCATTGTTATGCCACTCGAAAATATAAGTCATATCTTCGCGCCACCGTGTAATATCCTCTATATATTTCTAACCCGAGATCAGGCCCAATTTTAGCGTCTCTAACGGCTACCGCTAAAATTGGGCCTGATACAAACTCTCTCACGTTTGTGCAAGTGTAGCTAAATGTCGTGGGTCGTGGGTCTTGGGTGTGGGTGTGGGTAAATGTCGTGGGTAAAAAACCGTCTTCCAAAAAGAAATAAAAATTAAAAACTTAAATAGCAAAAAGTTGTAAAATTCATGAAACGAAAATCTCCGCGTACATACCAGTCCTATTCTCCTTCCCCGCGGTCAGCAAAGCAAATAACCGAATCCAGGTGAGAAATAAAAGAAACTCTGTGCACTACGCAGGGGCACCCAACGTCAATTTTCGGAAAACATCTGTTCGGAAGACGATTTGAGATCTAGAATTTTCCGAACATTTTTTGTAAAATTTCTTGCTTGCCTGCCTCTCCTAGGATTTTCGAACATCTAAAAAATGGTACAATTGCCCATTTTTACCCTAAAAAGGTCACCTAGACTTTTCAGGAGCCTTTTTTCTGGCTGAAATTTTCGAAAAAAGTAAGTTTTGATCCCTATAATTTTCGGATCACTAGACTTTCAGCTAGGAAATCCGAACAGATGAAAAATGTTTAGGGGATAAAAATACGCATATATCTACCGTTTCAATACTAAAATACGTTTAACAATGCTATGTTTAAGTGGTTTTGAACTATATTCTCGTTGGGTGCCCCTGACTATGTAAACCTGAAGCAGGCTGTACAAAAACTGGAGACTGAACTGCTTTTTCTCAAAGATGTCAACATTCGTGACTGAAGCGTCCTTTCAATTTAAGGAGTGATATTTCGAATCTTTACAGCAAAGAGTTTGTACACAAAACAAAACAAAAAGTAATCGAGAAAACTGTATTTCCGTTCGGCAATAAAATTTACATAAAGTCTCGCCTTAACTTGAAAGGTTGGGAATGAAGGTGGTTCCTTCGTAAGGTAAGAGACCTAAAACTTCTATCCAAAAATGTGAAATACCTAAAAATTGTCCTTTTCCCTTCCCTTTCTCATGGTGATCGCATTCCATCCTGTTAAAAAATCTCCATTGATCATTGGAATTGTAGATCGAATAAAGATAAATTGTGAGCAGCTATTTCCATTTCGCGAATCAGAGCTGTCCCATACTTTCTGCAAATTGCAGGTATAATTTACGTCTGTTTCGTTTATTTCGCAGCGTTAGCTCAGGTATGGATAAATCTTCGTCGGCAAAATGTCTTTTATACAGATGTTGTGAAAGGGGAGCCAAGTCCCACAGGAAGAGGACGAAGAAGCCGTGACGAAAAAGGCAATCAAGGAGTTGGAGATATTCGTTTCACAAATATTTTACAACTTTTTTCTATTTACTTCCTTTTTTTCAATTACTTTACTTTTTTACTTTTTTTCTATGCTTTTTTTACCCACGACATTTACCCACACCCACACCCACACCCACACCCACGACCCACACCCACGACCCACACCCACGACCCACGACCTCTACCCACGACCCACGACATTTAGCTACACTCGGTTTGTGCTCGTTACGGCCATATTTTGGCCGTAACGCTCATTGGCTGTTAGAACAATGCCACAAGATCTGATTGGCTGTCGGAAACGCCGGAAGGTGAAAGCGCTTATTCCTCGCGCGGTTGTTTTCGTGAATAATCCGATCCGTCGTTGGCGGAGAGAAGGATCGATTTTGCTGTCTTTTTTATTGTTTTATGGTCTTATGGTAGGAAAAAATGCCTTAATATGTACCATGGAAATTCAGAAAATTCATGTGGTTGTTCATATCTTCTCTGGATTTGCTTTAATTTACGGAACTAATGTGAAAGTATCGCGGAGTTGAATCCCTCTGCAAGCTCTCTGCAAGTTGTTGACCGCTAACAAGCTGCCTTTTGATTTACCAACAAACGAGTACAAATCAAAATACTGTCCATCTTAAAACTGGCTTTCATTTGAAAGTTTAGCCGGGAATGACTTCTCTGAACGGGGTACGCAAGCGGAGGCTCACTGCGAAAGAAACCTCAATCGCCAACTGTGAAGTATTAGACGAAAAATATCGCATCGCTGTTCAAGGAAGTTTTGTAGGCATTACCGGTATTATAAAAGCTGGGGGCTTAAGGTAACAGACTGGTTGTTTGTCTTCGCTTTTTGTAAAAAATAAACCAGGAAAACTGGTGTCCTCGCTCGTTGGCTGTTTGCTTTTGTTTTTAAAGATTTATGTACTGAAAATCGGGGAAAATTACCGAGGAAAATATTAAGGCAACAGAAAAATAGAAATTTCAGTACTTGCTTTCGAGGTACCAGAACGCAACCCTAATTTGTTTTGTGTGCATTATTGGGTGTCCGGTGCAATTAATAAGGGAGGTTTTTTTGAGATTGCATTTTCGTCGTCGACACACATTTGCCTCGCTTTGAGGCGCTTGCCTACGCTTTGCCTCACTTTGACGCGCTAACTCATGTGGTGATTCTTGTGTCCTTGGCGTTCGTCTTTCAAAGGTTTACCGAGGTCTGATATTCTGTCTTCGTAAAGCGTTTATCTTTTAAAAAGTTTGCTAAATCTTCGTAAAGCGTACATCGATCTGTGTTTACTAAATCGTCCAAAGCGTTCATCTTTCAGAAGTTTGCTGTTAGATTTTACTTTCGATTAAGCCTTCATATTTTTCAGCATGGTTCGTCACTGTCTTTGGAAAATGTCTGCGACTCCTGGTGCATGCATCAAACCGGGTTTAGTTCGGCGGCCGTTGTGCCACAAAGTAAAACTACTGAGTTGTGTAGCTCGGCGGCCGTTGTGCCACAAAGTAGATCTACCGACATGTGAAGCTTGGCGGCGCCATTTGATCATTGACTTGTGATATTTTCGGCACGGGACAAATGAACACTTTAACTCTATGTTATTTATTAGGAAAAACTTATAAACCAGCCCACGGAAGCGCCACTCTCGAGCCACTGAAATCAACACGCTCGACCAAATTACTGGAAAAGTTATTTACGTGAGCCGCACACACATTCCATTAAATTTTGAATTCCGATGTCAAAGCTTTTAAAACAGTAAATTCAATGTAATTCATTTTGTCAACAAGTTGATGATTGGATGCTCTTAAAAATAACAGAGAAAATCATCCGAAGAAATGTTCTTGAAGAA
Source organism: Porites lutea (assembly GCF_958299795.1). Classification (NCBI taxonomy): domain Eukaryota; kingdom Metazoa; phylum Cnidaria; class Anthozoa; order Scleractinia; family Poritidae; genus Porites; species Porites lutea. The sequence goes on along the minus strand of NC_133201.1, from coordinate 51,559,223 downwards.
AGAAACAGAATCCTGGGTTAAGCACTAATAGGCTTTTGAGCAACTGCACCCTATAACTCGCGCCAGTAAAACAAAATGTTCTATTTACACGCCCGACGCACTCTGGCCAATGTCTCCTCCGATTACAAGCACTTGACACCGAACCATACGATATCTTTTCAAAACCTTCTTATAATGATACACATAGAAGTTTCGCTGTACGCAACCCTTACGTTCAAAATATGCCATAATCATATCTATTGAGCTATTTTGAAAAAATAGCTCATATGTCAGTGGTGTGAGCGTATGTATCTTTGTGGCTTTGTATCTTTGTATGTTCGGATGTTTGTTGCAAGAGCCAATAAGGTTGAAGGTACTATGAGTTGATGCTTAGGAACCAATGAGATCTTGGCATCTACTTAAACATGACATTGTTAAAGGTCGAACAAGGGCACTTTGAGACCGCCATCTTGATTCTTCACAATTTTTTCGTCTTTTATTACGGCTACAGGTGTTTGGAAACATTATATTAAATATCTTCATGATTCAAACGCTGTGTACAGTGACGCAGCTGTTTAAGGGTTCATATTTTAGTGTGGATGCTATTTCAAGACATTGCTGACCGAATTCGGCTATCGCGAACGGTACTGACGCACGTATTTATGAGTTGTGTTTCACCCACTTCAAGGTAGAGTATAAAACAGGGGCACCCAACGTCAATTTTCGGAAAATATCTGTTCGGAAGACGATTTGAGATCTAGAATTTTCGGAACATTTGTTGTAAAATTTCTTGCTTGCCTGCCTCTCCTAGGTTTTTCGAACATCTAAAGACTGGTATAATTGCCCTTTTTTAACGGATTTTTATCCTAAAGAGGTCACCTAGAATTTTCGGGAGCCTTTTTTCTGGCCGAAATTTTCGAAAAGGTAGGTTTTGGTCCCTATAATTTTCGGATCACTAAACTTTCAGCTAGGAAATCCGAACATATACAAAATTTTAAGGGATAAAAAATATGGCTATATCTACCGATTAAATACTAAAATACGTTTACCAATGTTATGTTTAAGTGGTTTTGAACTATATTCTCCTTGGGTGCCCTTGTATAAAAGATCACATATTTTCAAAGCTCCTCCAGTGAAGCAATAATTGATATCTCACGGTAATGGACTTTAATTTGAAATTATGCGGCCTATAAAATGTGGTTTTACAAGTTTGAAAGGCAGCTTATTTTTTTAAAAGCTGTACCGAGTATTGTTAATCCTGTAAACCAGCTTTAAAAATATTATTCTCTCGCTTACAAAGTTCAACAGACCTTTTTCGTTCCGGCAAAACAAAAAAATAATAATAAGTGAACAACATGATATATCCTTCCTGCATACCAAGCATTATTACGGTGGCCCATAGAGGATACGCTACTTACATTTTTATATCGCGCGATAAAAACACAGTTTATCGCGCGATAAATTGAAAATTATCGCGCGATAAATCGAACATATCGCGCGATAAATTTCAAAGGCACGGTTACACAGCTCTGCACGATGCCCGGGATGATCGCTTGAGTTCAGGCAGCGACTGTTGACGAGGTATGTGTCAGGTTAGATTTCTTCTCCATTGAAAGAGGTTCTTGGGAAATTATTAGTGTTTTTCTCTATTAATCTTACGTCCTTGTGACTGAATGAGAAAAACAGTCAATTTACTAATCCCTGCGATTGAACGAGCACTAGTTGTCTGATGCATCGGTTTCCCTGACCCCGAACAAACTTTACTGTCTAATTACAGGTTTGTAAATTTCTGGAGGAAAGATTTGTAAACGGAAATGTTATCTCCAGGCTTCGAGAACAAAAGGTAAGAAATACAGGATATTACATGGCCGTGCGGAGATATGAAATTTCACTCGAAGAGAAAATTAGCATCTCTAAGCGGCCATGTAATATTCTATTTACAACTGCCGGATTTCATACCGTGAGGGCCTAGGTACGAGTCCATGTATTATGGGATTATTAACACAAGACCCCTATGTTCAGAAAGAGCATACCGAGCTTTATAAAATCGTCAAGTTTCGTGTTAATTGGGCCAATGTTGAACAAGATACAGCCATTCAAAATCGTAAAAATTTACTAAGAAAAGACAAGTGTCCGGCGATCCATACATTTTTTAGTAATTTTTTAAGATTTTGAGTGGCTGTATCTTGTTCAGTATTGACCCAATTAATACGAAATTTGAGGATTTTGTAAAGCTTGGTGTGCCCTTTCTGAATATAGGGGTCTTGAGTTGATAATAGTCCCACAATATACGGACTCGTACCCAGGCCCTCACGGTATGAAATCCGGCAATTGTAAATAGAACATTACATGGCCGCTTAGAGATGCTAATTTTCCCTTCGAGTGAAATTTCATATCTCCGCACGGCCATGTAATATCCTCTATTTCTTACCTTTTGTTCTCGAAACCTGGCGATAACATTTCCGTTTACAAATCTTTCCTCCAGAAATTTACAAACCTGTAATTAGACAGTAAAGTTTGTTCGGGGTCAGGGAAACCGATGCATCAGACAACTCGTGCTCGTTCAATCGCAGGGATTAGTAAATTGACTGTTTTTCTTATTCAGTCACAAGGACGTAAGATTAATAGAGAAAAACACTAATTATTTCCCAAGAACCTCTTTCAATGGAGAAGAAATCTAGCCTGACACATACCTCGTCAACAGTCGCTGCCTGAACTCAAGCGATCATCCCGGGCATCGTGCAGAGCTGTGTAACCGTTTCTTTGAAATTTATCGCGCGATATGTTCGATTTATCGCGAGATAATTTTAAATTTATCGCGCGATAATTCCCAATTTATCGCGCGATAATTTGAATTTATCGCGCGATAATTCTCAATTTATCGCGCGATATAAAAATGTAAGTAGCGTTTCCTCTATGGGCCACCGTACATTATAGTTATTGAAACGTATTTTATTTAGTAAAGATGAGTGACTTAAGAAGAAACAGTAGCCTTAGGGAATAAAATTGGAAGAAGCTAGTTGACACAATAATTAGATACTGTTTTATTGAGTGGAGTAACATGATATGAGCAGAAATATATTTCGGCAGTTTGATAATTTTCTTGGAAGTTAATAAATGTTAGGCTATCAACCTTGGCTTGGTATGAAACATAATTTAATTGCAGATGTTGTAATGAAGCCGAGGTGGTTTCTTAAAATCGTTGAGAAGATTTTGTAGTAAACAATTTGCGTTTTGTAAAAGGGCCAAAGACTTGCCAACATCTTCACGTGCAAATTGTGTACATGAGTTATTTTTATAATTCTGTTTACTAGATTACCGTGTGATAACTCGAATTCCCTCACGTACGAGCCACGAAAGGGGGCAAAGTCCAACACTTTCACTTGCCAGTTGTGTGACTGTACATCTCATGCAGATTGGCTTTAAACAATAATAATAGTAACTTGAACGTATGAAGACCTGTTTCGTTTTGTAACCGATGCCTTAAAAAAGGCTCTTGTCTTTTAAGAAGCAATAGCTTTTAAAACATGAAGAAATAAGTTGTCGGAGTTAAGGACTGTTTCACTGAGTAGAATCGCACGTAAAAACCTCGTGAATTGTGATGATGCAACCATCTACCACAATGATAAGAATCCTGGTATTTCTTAACTACTCAAATTCGAGGAGTCACATTTTGGCCTGTTAAGAAACTCCGAGGAAACCTTAGAGTTTTCCTTCTAATCAACGTTTGGTAAGTAGATATTTATTTTACTTTAATAATTTGTTTAACTAGCACCAAATGTAACAGGGAAAGACAGAGGAAAGTGAATATATAGCATGAGGATCGACGCAGCTGAGCGTTTCGCGTTTTCATTTATGTACGGCAATACCCAATTTTGCACAAAAACCCAGTCTACATTTAGGACGAAAAAGGTAGATTCATCACTCTTGGTAAGGTTACACCGAAGTATTAAAGTTACACTGAAGCATTCAAAATAGCTCATGCACGTTTAACGTGCCTATGTTCTATATCGCAAGCACCCTTCCCTCTCAACTGCTACCTGTACGCCTAACAAACATATCGAACGCACTCTCCTAAGCTCCGATTACTCCTAGCTTAAATTCGAGGCGCCTAGTCAAAATAATAAAACTAGTAGAACATCGTGCCGCCGTCTTTTCGAAAACTTTTTACCTTCTACGCCAACAGAAATAACCTTCGAGATCTCCCTTAATCTTGCAAGAAGTTAAATGTGATTGTTCTTAAAATTAGCAGATAAAATTTGCATACTAGAAAAACAAGCAACGGAAGTAATTTTGGTTGGCTGATTCGGCAAATGTCAATCAATCAAAAAAGTGGGCGGAAGACGTTTCGTAGAAGGTTTGCCGGTATCAGGCTCTCTTTTCGTTTCGCCTTGCCCGCCGGAATGTGATTTTCAAAGCGAAACGAAAATAGAGCCTGATTTCAGGTTGTTATATTTCGGAATAGTAAACACACATTCATATAAGTACCGCTGATTTTTTTACTCTAAGTTATGTTTTGACGTTACCGAGTGATTTGCACATGTTGACGGCTCATTTCAAACCCTCTTTTCTTTCTTTTTTTTTCATTTCAGAGCTCCACCATCTCGTAGTTTTATTATTCCCCCTGGAGGGTTATCTAGACGATGTATAACGTATTCTACAGACTACTATCAACGTCTTACCTTAGAAAGCTGGTTTACTAACTTAGAACAAACGCCACTGAATCGTAGCCAACAGTTACCAACGCCGTACAAACGACTTATTGACGAGATCAAGCAAAACTAACTACGAGAGAACGACTGGAGAACTGACAATTTGAGTAACAATAGTATTCTATTCACATACATTCATATTCATGCTCAGTTCTAATAAGGTATGGGAAAAAAGATTGATCAGCGGACTAAGCCAAGCTGGGACAGCTTGGCTTAGGAAGAGTTCAAGATACGACTCACGCGATTTTTGGGCGGGACTGGGTGGGCCGTCCACCTCTTCGCGGCTCCGCTGAAAAACTGAGCAAGAATGGTCTATTTTCGCGCCAAACCAGAATTTATTATCGGTAATTACGTAATCGCACGTGAGACCGCTAGGCTAGCCATGAAAGAACCCATTATTGAATTATTTTAACCTCGCATATCATTATGAGTGTTGTGAATAGTATTCTATTCACATACATTCATATTCATGCTCAGTTCTAATAAGGTATGGGAAAAAAGATTGATCAGCGCCCAACAGCCCTCACTGTTCCTTAAATAGTCTTAGATAATTGCACTCCGACTCTCAAATCCTCTTACAACTTCCCAATCCTCAATCCTCCAACCCCTCTCATAACTTTAATCCCCAAGGACAGTAAGACACAGCTATACGTTTACAATTATAATCAAACTAAACTGGTATGAGTTTCCATAACAACATCTCTTCATTAAAGAAACGATAGTACAAAGGTTATAATCCATTCCAAAAATACCCTAGCCAAACAAAGTATCCTCATTCTGCTGGGCGTTTCCTCTGCTCAGCAGCTGGAAAAGCACACACAAAACGTTTCAGCTGATTCACATCCTGCCATGGAGCCACCACATTCTCAGCAGAAGGCGTAGCAAGTCGTCCCGACGGGCCATCATGTTTCAGAACCTTGGCCAGCTGAAGGTAATATAAGGCGGTATGCCTCTTAGCCCAACCCACGTGTTCCATAATCTCAGACAGATCCGCTCCTGTGAGGGCCAACGTTATCGCACAACCCGAACGAAAGCCATGCAATGTCTCACCATCATCAGCTTTCATCTGCTTGAGATACACTTTAAGACGCGCATCTGCTGCTGAAGAACTAAATGGAGAATCTTGGACACCATTATTAGAAGTTGTCGGACGAAACAAATATCCCTTTGTTAAATCAACGCCTAACTCCCTTGCCACTTCGACATATTGCTCAACGCCCTTCACAGGACAGATGACCGACTGGGGATTTCTGCGAACACCAAAGACATTACTGTCACCATCCCGCAAAGTCTTACCCCAGATATGATTAAATAAGAACCCATCATCATTCGGAAAACGAAGGATCTCCGGAACTTTTACCTGACCAAGATCTCCTGGGCGGTCCCCACTAAAGAACGCCAACTTAAAATAAGCTTGGTCACGTGCGATAATGAAACGGTCAAGTTTCGACTTTGATCTCGCTAGCTCGCCTTCAAGATACTTCGATAACTGAGTCAATTTGTCCACAAAGAATGGCGTGGCTTGTTTTGGAGTAACACGGGCCTGTAACTGCTCCGCTGTGACAAGACGAAGGTAATCTTTAACCAATTTATCAGAGGCTGGGTTACCAAGACCTAGCCGCTTGTCCCACTCTCCGTCCCGACCAATGGAATGGAAAATCGATCTTAACTTTCCTATGTAAGAGTCCACAGTCTTGTACGACAATCTCAAGGGGCAGCCACATGACTGTTTACCATGCTGACCCAAAAATTCACACGTATTGAGATGTACCTGTGTTTTGCCACGCTTGTCTTTAAAGATCAGGAAGCGACACAAGTCCCTAGGCGTCACTGTCGCGAGAGTAACAAAACCCGGCAGAGCACCAAGAAAAGCCTCAAGTTCCCTCTGAAGAGAATCCTTCTGCTTTTTATAACTGGTTGCCTGATCGTAGTGAAGTAACTGCTGCAACCGCACTTCAATTCCATCAAGGTCAACGATAACATCAGAGTGTTCCTTGCCAAGCGTTGTCATAACCTTTCGCTTGTAGCCACAACGTTGACAAAAACGGAAGTCAAAATCATTAGCGTGTCCACAGGTTGGGCATTTAACCGACTGGACAAACAGCTTTGCCATGACTGGAAGCTCCTACAAACCAGAAAAGAAGAACCCTATCATACACCACAAACCAGTAGCACAACAGGTCAAAATGTATGCCAAGACACACCTAAAAACACACTGCAAAAACCCAGAGATCTCCAGGAATGCCCTTGTGAGGCAGCCACCCCTTTTTGGACGGGACCAAGAGAGCGTTGCCATCGCCACGAACAACCAGACATCTACTCTTTACAGCTTTATTCATAAGGAGAGGCCACCAGTACTTCTTAGGAAACACGTCCAACACCACTACTGTGCACGACTGTTTAAAACTCTGCAGAAATTTTAAGACAGGCCCCGTTAAGGCCATGGGAGGAAAAACATACGGTCTGGCCATAAGCGCTCCGAGGGAAGCAAGGTCCTGTGTGAAGAGATTTACACCAGACGATCCGGGAGAGGGAATCGGCGTAAAATGAGGGAGAGAATACCCGTGCGCATCCGTCATACTATTCGAATCCAAGGCCATAAGGTCGCAAGTATGGCCTTCCCTACCACCAAACTCCTTCTGAACAATCTGCCACAAGCCATCCGACAATTTACTATCTGAGTGGGACAGGCGCCTTGATGGAGCATCAGCAGGATTCTGACCAGTCGGAATGTAAGACATGTGCAGAGATAAGCTAAGCTTCGACGTTGTGAAGAAAAGCCGTTTCAATGCCATATTAAGCTCCAAGCTTCTACCACCCTGGTTGTTCCAAGCCTCGACAACGGCCTTATTGTCAACAAAAGCATCAACTCTAGCATTGAACAGTTTGTCTTTAAAAGCCATTAACGCCATGTCGACCGCAATAGCTTCCTTCGCGGCAATCCCCCATTTGCACTGCTCTTCCGTCCAATAATCTGATATTTCCTCACGATGAGGGGCTAACAAAACAGCACCCCAGCCTGATGCGGAAGCATCAGTTGCAACGGACACACGAATATGACGCTCATCCCGCCATGTTACCGGATCATCCCAACCCTCCAAAAACAGCCAATGGGAGATCTCCTCACGCAGATCCCCCCTGATGGGTATTAGCCTGTGGGGAGTACGTTGGCCACCGGCAATAGCTGCATTCATCTGCTTCGTAAACAACTGGGCTGCAGGTACTGCTAGACTAAAAGAGACACATTTCCCAACCAGGCGTTGCAAGGTTTTCACCGTAACCTTAGAGGCATGGAGTATTTCACGGACAAGTTGCAAGAATTTCTCCTTCTTTTCCGGCTTTAAGCAGAACACCTCCCTAGAAGAATCCGCTAAAAAACCAAGGTAGGGAACCACTTTACTTGGGAACAATATTGACTTTTGCAAACCAAGGAAATAGCCCAAGCTGACAAGATGGTAAGCAACAAGAAATATAGCCGACCTAGCCGCCGCAAGATGACGATCATCAACAGTGTTAATAGTAGCGTATTCCCCCTTATCGAGTGCCACCTGCAGTTCGCCATTGTGTCGATCATCGATGTAGAGCAAACAAGGGATTCCTATAGCTCTAAGGAAATTACTAGCCAACAGGCCAGTAGTATGATATACAAACGGGGAGATCTTCCACCCAAAAGGAAGGGTATTATACGTGAAATACCACCCTCCCCATTGGATCCCAAAATACGTGCGGCTGTCTTCAGAAAGAAGAATATGGTCATAGCCAGACTTATCGTCTAGGACCGTTTGGTAGGTATCCTTGCCCACGTAACGCGGTAAATCTATCAGCCTGTCTAAAGAGAAAGGCATATCACGCATCCATAAATTAAGATAGCGCGCATCGTGACATAACCTTGGCTTTGTTGGCTCAACTGTAAGGGGAAGAACAATAAATGGAGGGTCAACCACACCCACTCTCCCCAACAGCGAAATAGCTCCAGATCTCAAGCGCGCAACTAACGTTTCCTCCACAAATGACACAAAAGGCTTGCAAGAGACATTGTTCTTAAACACCTTCATCGGAGGCTCGTCTGAATCGAACAATTCTCCTTTAAAACTTCCTTTAAAATGCTTGAAAAACGGCTTAATCGAGACCTTGTCCCTTATCCACCCAAGAATCTGTGCCTGTTGGGGTGACGAGCTATCTCGCGCAATGTACTGCCAATACTCGAAATGGTTATGCAATTCTCCAGCTCGAAAACAACGTGGATCACGGAACAATAACTCCGAAATATCACCAATTAACTCTCCCCTCTGTATCCTCTGTAATCTAACACGGTCACAGGCTGTCACTTCTCCACTGACCTCGACGGGGTTACCGAAACAATCGACCCAGGACATTGGAAACTCAATTTCTTTGCCTCGTAACTCCTGAAGTCGAAGATCAAAGGAGTCAGATTTTTCCCAACACCACATGTTTCCCTAGGAAAAAGGGGTAGTGAAGACACCTTTAAACACTGAATCGCCGAAAAATCTAAGACCATATTAAAATCATCCCCGTCAAAGTCAGCAGAGAAATAACAGCTAAGACCAGCGAGGCTGGAGGGCCCTTGTCTCAAGGATACCCCTTTTTCAAAGTCGTTATAACTATGCTGACAAAATAGACAGAGTAAAATATGCACTAGATTGATTCAATACACACAAAAGTTTGTTTATTATCGCAAAGAATTAAGCAATATTACAACACACAGCCTTGTCCAGGCGGCCTTCAACCTATAACACCGGTGCGAACTAACGAGATCTAAACACAAGCTACTTGTCTGATTTGGGATCCGTTTTCCTCTGCTTGGACTTCAAATCAGGACAATCAGCTTTGATATGACCTCGCCTATGACAAAAATAACATCGCAAAGAAAATAGACGAGACGGACGTGCCACACCAGAACCCCTGTTGTCGTTCGCTTGAGGCTTCTTGCGATTTGACTTCTTTTCTACTTTAGAAACGATATCCAGGACCCTCTCGTGGTCCTTGTCTCCTAATAGGCGCATAACAAGGTCCTTGAAGTGGTCCTTCGACAACTCCACCTTTTCCCTCGCCGACTGATGAACGAGCCGATAGTAGTTCTTCCTGTCATGATTACGGTCAGCGGCCTTGTTATGCAGAGTCTCCAGCATCTCAAGCACCTCATACTTGTTAAACTCTGTCAACGGGCGGGAAGCATAAGCCAAGATCTGTTCCACGAGCTTCTCAGGCGACGCGTTGGTTACTGCCTCCACTGACTGCTTTAACTGTGTCACCTCCTCACGCAATCTCTCCAAAGGAACAAAGAGACTCTTAATCACCGCCCACCTCAATGTGCGAAGCACTCAGTGTTATGCATAAAAAACCTCATTACAGGCCTCGTGAAAAAACAAAACATCACGTAACTTCTCGCGTTACCATGTATAAACATCCTTCGGCAGGCACAGCCAAAGGAGAAAATACAAGTAAGACGACCTAGCAACGTTCAACAATTAACGATGACCCTATATCATAACTCATAACAAACATCCAAAGGCCACATCAGCCGAAGGAAAAGACAAAACACAAATGACACCTCGCTGTCACCATTCGTAACCATCCCACGACCGCAAAAAGGCTGAAGGAAATACAAATAAGCGAATTCACGGCGTCTCTCTAGCCAAAAGCTAGATGTCACCGCCGAACAAAACGGCCACGTCGCTTGTACAATAAGCGAGTCCACAGCGTTCCTCTAGCTAAAAGCTAAACGCCCAACGCTGGTCCGTCAACCAACCACCGCCGAACAAATCGGCCACCTCGCCTGTACGGTTTGTAACCATCCAACGACCACAAAGGCCGAGGAAAATACAAACAAGCGAGTCCACGGCGTTCCTCTAGCCAAGAGCCAGGCGCCGACCGCTAATCCGTCAACTAGCCACGGCCGAACAAATCGGCCACCTCGCTCGTACGGTTTTGTAACCATCCAACGACCACAAAGGCCGAAAGAAATACAAAATAAGCGAATCCACGGCGTTCCTCCAGCCACAAGCCAGACGCCGAACGCTAGTTCGTTAACTAGCCACGCGGAATAACCCGACAATCTTCCGAAAAGATTTCGATAACAGGCCGCGATCGGGCCAAAAGCTCTCCGTTATTCTCTCCACCATGCTGTGTGAAGAACCTGAAAGATACGACAGACAAGAGAATATGCCACGAAAGAATTCATAACAACTAAAAGAGAACTACCTCCAGTTCCTGAGGCTGAGCGACATTAACATTCTGGTTGCCATCCGGTGGATTCACAACCGGCGGATTCACCACTAGCGGGTTCACGACCGGTGGATTCACGACTGGCTCTACAGGATCGACAAGTAACTGAACGTTCGGCTCCGGAGGTTGACCCTCAGCCATCAGGAAATCGTTAAGAAAATCGCGTGGGTCGTATCTTCCAAAAGAAAAGAGACCAGCTCTTCGCGGCTCCGCTGAAAAACTGAGCAAGAATGGTCTATTTTCGCGCCAAACCAGAATTTATTATCGGTAATTACGTAATCGCACGTGAGACCGCTAGGCTAGCCATGAAAGAACCCATTATTGAATTATTTTAACCTCGCATATCATTATGAGTGTTGTGAATAGACGACTGTTTAACTGTGACAATAGACGGATCGAAACGCACCAATTACTGATTACGAGTCTTCATAGCCAATAACATCACGGCTTAACTGACAAACGACCAATAACATCGCGACGTAATTGACCAATCAGAATATATATAACCAGAGTATAATACCATCAACTGACGTGATACAACTCACTTTGACTCTGAAGATGACTACCGCACAGGTTGTCGAAAAGTCAGTCACTGTCAACAACAACAGTCCTATTCAGGACTACGTTCACCCGGCTAAAGGTGTTTTGAATACGAACGAACACTGGTAAATGTGAGCGGCAAAAACTGTATTTTAAAATATGAAGGAACCATAGGGTTTTAATCAATGTAAGGGTCAATTATTGTGCACTCTGAGACTAAAAGAAAGTTCGAAGACATGTGATCAGAAGTAAACAAGGGCACATAGTGCGTTTCGTTCAATCTTTTTATCATCCAAGGACTGTGAATAGTGTTTCGATATTGTTTAGCTGGCAAAAAAACTTTCGAGAGTTATAAACCGGCATAATGTTCTGCCAAGAAGAGAAGTTAGTCACGGTCAGACAAAAGGCAAACTGGAGCGAATTTTTAACTCAAATTGCTGATCACGGTAAAAAATCTGTTTTCGAGCGTTTGATCTATTTGCATTGTTTAAAGTGCGTGCCGATGAAAGCAACATACGTCACAAAATGCAAAGGATTTTTTATTTTATGTTAGAGAAAAATACCAATATATATGAATATCTTTTATCTTGTGGAAAAAATAATGCGTTCAACATGAAAACGGTTTTCATGTAGACTGTAGACCGCAAATTAGGATCGTCTCATTGTGTAATCAATGAGGTCCATGGATCGGGATTAATGGGCAGTTGGGTGTCTGTTTTAGTAAACTTCTCGTTTTCATGCAATACAATAAGCAGAAGCAGCCTATAAAATTCGCCTTTTGGCGAGTCTAGTTCAAGCAAGTTATTGGTCGCTGATTTTCACTAGAAAAAGATCCAGGTTTCGGCATAAGCTGGATTTTACCCTCGGAAAACCACAAGGGGTAGACCCCCGTTTGCTTTGTGATAGATACGAACACGATACGTCCACCAGAGAATAGCAAGTCTCGGGCCCAGGTGCTCTCCAATTTCTCTTCTTGAGGAGAACTTTCACGGACTCAGATGAATCTAACTAACACACCTCATCCGAACGAGATCAAACGCGAGTCGCAATCGCCTCTTTTAACTATGTAGCCATCTCGCATACACGTTGCCAGTCTCGCTGGATTCCCATTACTACTATTATTATTATTATTATTATTAATATTGTTAAGTCATCCCGAAAACGAATCCAAAATATCCAAGCGTAAAGGAAAGGTAGTAAAGCGTAACCCGAAATAATTTGTTCATCTCATGTGAGGTAGTAATTTAATTATAATAATACTACTAATGGGAGTCGAGCGGGACAGGGATATACCTGCTTTTTTCGCAATCTCGCTGCAAATGTGACTTATTTGATGTTCCATTCAATATCCCCTTCTATATGGACTACTAAGAATCTGGTTGATTCTGCCTTTTTTTCCTGAATCGTCTAATTTTAAACTTGCTGCTTAAGTTTTATTATTGTTAGCGTCATCATGATCATCATTTATGTGCTTTGAATATCACTAAGTCTTTTTATGTGAAGCGACAATTTGTTAGCTTTCAGAGTTAGAAACACTTTTTAGAATGATAATGGAAAACAACCAAAAATAGACAAAAACTGAAATATGTACGCATTTAAAGGTTAAAATTCATCTCAAAAGTTTATGTCGTTATGCAAGAGAAAATGAGCTAGGAAAGCTCATCATATCGCTAGTTTGTTTTACTAGTGCCAGATCCTCTTGGAACAGGTTACGAACTCGTTCCATCGACCACATCATAGTGAAAAATGGAGTTTAAGGCCAGCACGACATGACTTTAAGCCTCATGTTAAAACGACGGCTAGATTACGCTATTGAGGATTCTGAATTTTGGCTGAGTAGATATTATTTTAACCCCGAGTGGTTAAGCCCCGTGCAAACAGACGCAACGTTGGTGGCCAACAATTCCCAACATTGTTGGATGTTACATGTTGCGTCCGTTTGCACACCCGGTTGTATGTTGTTGGGAGTTGTTGCATCCGTTTGCACACACTGCCAACACGAACGCAACAACTCCCGACACTGTTGGCCCAACAATGTTGGGAGTTGTTGCGTCAGTTTACACGAAGCTTTAATCGCACGGCCGCGCACTGGGTACGAGGTTAGCTAAAACGTCTTTTGCAAGTGAGCATGCCTATCAGAGGGAAAGGGAAGGGGTTTAGGATATGGAAAGGGTGTTCCAAACTCAAGATATACTCAAATTAACAACAAATCTTAATTCACATTTACCTCTTGTTGTGCAGTCAGAGATTAAAATGATCTACATTTAAGTAACCGGTTAAACGGGGTTTAAAAATGAAATTTAGATATGTCTGGAATGATAAAAATATCAACATATGAAAATGACAAGGCAAACATTCCACATTATTTCTTCTAAATCCGTTGCTCTTCGTAAGCAATGGTTTAAACCGGCGAAAAGAAGGCCACTTATAGTTCTCGTCTATGAAACTGATCTTTCTTGAGGTCAATAAAATGCAAAAAACAAGACACATCTGATCGCTGTCAATTTACAGCGTGGCTGTTCGTCCATTTAACGTCACCAGGCCTCCGGCCCGCAAAGACTCTGCTTGTTGCGTTAACACGAATATGACTTCACTCATAGTTGGACGCGCCTCTGGGGCTCTCGCGACACATCGCATGATGAGTTCTCTCAGCACACCGTTAGTTACGAGGCCTATCTGATCTTGGATCTGCTGCGGAACCGGAAGTTCTCTTATACACATTTCGCACAGTAGTAAGCCATAGCTGTAAACATCCACCTGCAAGAAAAACGAACCATAGATAGATCGAGACGAATAAACAGAACAGACAAACATACAAACGAAAAATCGAAAACATATTAAAAAAAGCAGTGTTAGAATAAGGTGTATACGAATGTTTCTCGGGAGTGACTCCAATCCACATTCACTGTTTTATAGAACAGTTTTTAACTGAGCATCTGATTGCTCGTTTCATTCAGCAAAGCCTTGTGATTAACAGCCTTGCAAGTAACAGTTTTCGCGTGTAGTGATTGGCCACATTAAGTCCTATAACAAGTATTTCTTCACGCGCTAAGGTAGATCATAAATAAGTTTAAACGCTAAGGCATAGGGTTCTAAATGTTTTAAGAAATACACTACTGTATTGTTGTTAAAAAAGTATTGTTGTATTGTTGTGAAAAAAGTCAATTCTGTTTCAACATTTGTTCTTATCTCAATCAATACCGCCGTCATTGCACATTCTCTGTAACAGTTTTCTTGATAGCATACGGGCCCGTAACCATTGAGAGGTACCGTATTTACTCGATGCGGCATTTATTCGAGGAAGGCTTAAATGTCAAAATGAAAGTTCCAATGTCACGCCAGCTTTTTTTAGCGGAGATAAAAAAAAATATCGTCTGGATGGTGTAGATCACAGAGTTGATCCTTTTATTTCTTGTAATCTTCCAATAAACGTCGCATTCTTTTCGTAAGAAGCGGCGTCTATCGGTAATTTTGCTTCCACTTTCGAGTTCAACCGAGTAAATACGGTAATTGTACAGATTAGAGGCAGTGACTAGAAAACAACAGACCAACCTTCCCTCCAGCAGCCTTTGCCATCTACGAGCTCCTATTATTCAAAGTCAACTTTACAGAAACACCATCATAGGGCTCTTCAATCCCGTGATCCCAACCCAAAATTTCGCGTAATCCCGTAGTTCCGAGGGTTATTTTTGGTATCGCACCTCCCACGCATACTTTCAATCCCCAATCTTGCCCCGATTGGGCACCGATTCCGCTTTAAAATCCCGAATACCGAGCTTCAAATGAGGGAAATCCCGCATCCCGAAAAACCTATTGAGGAGTCTCAGTTAAGTCAGGTATGGTTTGGCTCAAGACCTGATTACCAGGCCAAATAAACAGAAGACCATGTTACATGTAGTAGTTTGTGCTCACCTTTGGTGACTGCTGAGAAGTCTGGGATTCAGGCGCGGCATATATCCTGGCTCCCGGATTAGACGTCATGTACTGGCGCATGAAATTTGCTGCCCCGTAATCTGACAGCTTAGCTCTCCAGCAATCATCGCGTCTCCACAGTAACACATTTGAACTACTGATGTCGCGATGAATGATGGGGAATGGCTTGTTGAGATGAAGATAGTTGAGTCCCTTGGCGACATCTAAAGCGATACAAACCACTTCTTCGTGGTGCAACGCGCGCTGAGTTAAAATGTTTCGTAAATCAGTGTCGAGTAGCTCAGTTATGAATAACGGGCTGCCATCGTCGTTAGTAGCGCCAATAAACTGTAGTAAATGAGGATGCCGACAGCGCGAAGCAATACTCATTTCTCGTTCGAACAATCTGCGGTTATGAGGCGAAAGAATCAGATCATGAATCTGCTTAACAGCTACCTGGCAACCACGAAACGTTCCTTCGTACACCTTGCCCCAGGCTCCAACTCCCAAATTCTTTTCACTCAGCATAACCTCATCACGTCTGATGATCCAGTCACGTGGTTCAAGACGCCTATACTCGGCCAAGGCCTCCTGGGCTGCAGCGACCGCTGACTGCAACTGCCGTACTCGGTCCTCGCTTTCCGACACTGTTCGTTCACTGTCGCGGATTCTTTGCTGGTAAATTTCTCGCTCTCTTTCCAGATTTTCTCGATCCTGCTGTAAAGTGATTCTTTCCTCAGTCAGTTCCCGTTCAGTTGCAATTCTCCTGTTTCTTTCCTCTTCAACATGAATTTGCAAATCTCTTACCCTCTCCTCTAAACCTGACTTGAGCTCGCGTTCCTGCTGTAAAAGTTGCGATTGCTCTCTAATTGTCTCCTCTTTTGTTTGAACATCTTGTCGGCTTGTCTCCCTTAACAAACGTTCGTTTTCTAACCGTCTTTCTAACTCAGCGCTGGTCTCCCTTGCTTGACGTAGTTCCTCTTCAAGTCTAAGTCTTGCTTGTTGTTCGTCAGCTAAGGTTTTCTGCAATCCGTGAAAGTTAGTTTCCTTTTCTCTCAGCTGCTGCTCTCGCATGTCTCTCAAGACTGTCTCTTCATCCAGCGCTCGGCTCACTCGCACCAACTCGCTCTGAATTTTCCGCATACCCGAGTTTGCTTCACGCTCCTGTTCAAGTTCTTTCTGAAGCTGCCTCACTGAAATCCTTTCTTGTTCCAACTCGTTACTTATCAAATCTCCATTAACAGCTTGCTGGGTTAAAATCTGATCCTTCTCATGCAACGCTGTTTCTAAAATTCTGACCCTTTCTAATAGTCGTTCCTTATCAGCTGAATAAGTGATCTCTAAATCTCTCATTCGCCCTAGATTGCGCTCTTTTTCCTCTTCCACCTCGCGCAATTTTCCTCTTTCAAATTCCAGTAATTTCTGGTGTTGCTGTAAGCTCTCTCTCTGTTCTTTGCTATGCTGATCGAGTAAACTTATATGTGATTCCATCTTCTTGTGATGAAGTAAGATATCTGGTTTGACTGTTTGAGAGCCTGTTAGCGCAGGCTCTTCACTTTCCGTGAAAGCAGAAGCTTTGCGTCGCCTACTCCGTGTTTGTATGACGCTATCCAAAGCGTTAGATTTGTCCATGTTTTTGCCCTCTGCGGACCCAAGGTTACACTCAACCATGCCACCGGGGGAAGCCGCCGATAGTTTGGTCTGTAAAACAAACATAAACTTTCCTAGTTAAGCCTGGTTTTCACTAGCGCAAGCATAAGCATAAGGACATACGCACACGCAGAATGGCATATTTGACTCAATTCTCGATACCAACTCTCCTCAACCCGATGATAAAGAAGATGGCGGACGAAAAGTCTGCCATATTGTTTTTGATATGTGAAAGGTTTGAACCCAGGAGTCATTTCAAACGTAGGTTGAGTTTGATCGTCCGGGTGAACGTAGTCCTGAATAGGACTGTTGTTGTTGACAGTGACTGAGGTTTCGACAGCCTGTGCGGTAGTCATCTTCAGAGTCAAAGTGAGTGGTATCACGTCAGTTGATGGTATTATACTCTGGTTATTGATTTGATTGGTCAATTACGTCGTGATGTTATTGGTCATCTGTCAGTTAAGCCGTGATGTTATTGGTTATGAAGACTCGTAATCAGTAATTGTGCGTTTCGATCCGTCTATTGTCACGTGATACAACTCACTTTGATATGTTCGCATGAGGTCTGGGTCAAAGTGACCTATGATTGGTCCACGGCCTTGTGCTTATGCTAGTGCTTATGTCGACCCCGTTTTCACTACTCAAACCTACGACATAAGCATAAGCACAAGCACAAGAGGAACGAACTTACCCATTTTTCTTGTACTTCTACTTATGCTTATACTTATGCGCTAGTGAAAACCAGGCTCTAGTGAACATGACAGATGTCAATGGGGATTTACTTTGATGGAGAAGGGGATGAAAATACATGAAATGAGTCACATTGATCGGGAATAGGAGAGTGATGTAAAGGTAAAGGCGCACAAGAGCCAAAGGCCCAAAGGACAGGACCTTATCCCGGTTTACTTAGCATGCAGTATGCCTAGGAGTATTGCTACTCCCCCTGGACGGTATGCTGGTCCATCGCAGTGTTACCCCCCAGCAGTATGTCCCCGGTACCCATATTTTTTACACCTGGGTGAAGAGAGGCAAAGTGGAGTAAAGTTCCTTGTCTTAGGAAGCAACGCGACTGGCGAGGCTTGAACCCCGGACCTTCAGATCCGGCATCGGATGTGTTAACCGCTCGCCCACACAAGCCTCCATATGAGATAAGACTGAACGATATTGGGTGTACAAGAAACTTGCTCTGTTAGCTATCCAGTCATCTTACTATGTTATTGAGACCAATAAACAAATGAAAATACCTATCGTTTTTATGATGTCTGTGTGTGCGTGTCGTGTTGGTGGTGTGGAGTGGGGGGAGGGAGGGAGGAGGTTGGGCAAGTCATGCAGACACTTTTTCTTTGGTGCGCTGCCACGAATGTTAAGGCTGCTTTCACACGGCACAAGACGAATTTTCGACTGGTTAAAAATTTAACCGGACAGTTCGTTCACACGTGATCGTTCAATATTTTGGCTCTGTTCACACGGAGTTGAACAATAGGTGTCTAAATTTTCGTCCGCACGAATTTTCAACCGTGCCGTGCGTATCTAGCTGAATATATTCAGGTGGGGACACTGCTCTTTACATCTACTCGGAATACTGAAGGGAGACAACAGTCACTCTATTGTTTGAAGCTTAATCTCCGGTACGCCTGTCTTAGCGGTAGCCAATTAACCTAATTATCAACACAGCTTATGATGAACCAAGTTTGATGCGCATGAAACCAAACACTCAAACGTCGCACAAATCAGGACTGTCAGAAATATAGACTGTGAGCAAGCACTTTAAGTGGCTCTCTCCACCGCTCCAAGAATCCGCCAGAGTTCCTCAGAGAACGTTTTTGCAGGCTACAAGAAATACGGTTTTCAAAAGGTGAATGCCATAAATTCAAGTTACGTTTACGGTTGAATGAAGAGGATATTCCCGCGCGTGGCCAATTTCCCCTTTGTAAATTAACTTCTCTTCGGGTGCAGAGATGGGTGGGTATGACTCTTGGCTACAGAACGTATGATTGCACAAAAGGACGATTTTAGTCTTAAATTTAAAAAAAAATGAAATTCCTTACCGGAGCAGACTTTGATCCTTCGTCAAAGAGCTTTTTACGAGCAGTTTTGCCTGTAAGAATACACAATTAGACTTTATAGATCCCTAGTAGTCAATCTGTGACTTGTATACCGTCATTTCAAACTCCGTGCTGACCCCGTGTCTTACCAGTAAAATGACTACACCAACAGGTTAGGAGTTTTGCTGTCCATCTACCCCTCCCCTAAGCCAACATTAACACTTACTTAGCTCACTTAGAGCAAAATGATGGTTTAGGGGAGGGGTAGGTGGGCAGTTCCCAAAACGTATAATGATCGCGAGTTTAAAAGGGTTAGTCACTGTACCTTTAGGAGTTAATATTTTTCGTTGCTCTTTGCTGATTGGACTGGCCCGCTTTGGTGACTGTACACTTGATGCTTCAACTGAAGAAGAAGGCTCATCCTTCTTGTCTAGAATGTCCTGAGCTTCTTGTGAGCTTATGTTCAAAATAAATAACGATTTAATAATATTAGCACCGCAGTTAAAGTATGGTTGTTTATATTGACTACGTCTTTGGTGACTGGCCAAAAAGGGTGAAGTTAAGCAAAAGCTGGTTGACTTAAATAAGCCTGCTTAGCTTTTACTTAGCTAAATCACTGTAGATGCTAAAACATTGTACCAAAAGAGTTTCTTTGAATCGTCACACCTTTTGTTTGAATGGTCACATCTTAGGAATAATTAGATCCGCATTTGGTGTTTGGAGTAAAAAAAGGTATGTTGTTGAATTATAAGTAGGCGTGGTGCAGAAGTTGTACTAGTATGTAACAGCAATGAGAAAAAGGTGTCGGCGAGAAATAAGGCAAATTTTACCCAAGCTCACTCCAAGTCAATTGATCAGCAAAACGATTCTGAAACTAAAAAAAGAAAAGTACATCATGATATGTATCATAAAAGACATAATAGATTTCAATACCGGTACTTTACATTTAAACTAATCACGTATAACTGTTATGAAAACTTCCAGTGTTTCCTACTGCCTTTAATTGTATTTCTTTTCTTTTTGTAATAAATATTCAGTATCGCCTTTGTCTTGTCTTGCCCCACCCAGATTAGCTTAATAGCTATTAACAGGGCATCCAATATTGTTAGACTTGATTTTTTTCACTGAATAAATTGTTGCTGGAGGTGACTGGACAAACTGGGGGGAGCTGCAAGAGCACGGAGGAGGTAACCACCCTGAGAACCTCAGTGGAGAGTCTTTTGCAGATACCTACCAAGACATATCCAGAGGGAGGGAGGGGTGGGGGCAAAATCAGCTAAAAACGACTGTACACGAAGGCAACTTAAGTGAAATGACCGACCTCAGGAAAAGGACTGTAAAATTACCGGAGCCCTTCAATACCCAAAGATCTCCCCTGATATGATTAATGATGGAGACTCCTAGCCTTCTGAAAACATCCGTTTCTCCTCGCTCTTCGCCACTGGGGACGTTTCGCGTGGAGGAATGTCTGCAACTCAGTGGCAAAAATTCCATACTGATGATGCAAATCAATGTTTACATAATAAATCCGGTAGTCATGGGGTTCCAAATATACATTTGTCCAATTTTACGTGTCTTCTGGTTGATTTTGGTAAAGTGTGGTGTTCATCTGCCAACGAGCTCCAGCAAAACTCAACTGCTTCTTCTAGAGAAGAGTATATGCCACAAAGATGACTGTTTTGTTAGAGATTCTTCGCGTTTACATTTGACCTTTGTGGCCTTTTGTCTTTTGTCTGTCATTCATAAACAATAGCTAAAACAATGTAACTACTCCATCAACCAATCAGCGCTTCTGACCGGATCTCGGACAGATTTTATGTCATCACTATAGAATTTTTGCAGCTGAGTCGCAGACATTCCTCCGCGCGAAACGTCCCCAGCGGTGAAGAGTGAGGAGAAACGGATTTTTTGGCAGGCTAGGAGATCCCTTGCCAGCATTGTTTCATGTTTAACCTGGCCTACTGGTAAATTACATTGGCCACATCTAATTATTATTGACACTGAAAACGTGAACTACAACTAAAACAAGAGAATACTCACCAGTTCAGTTAAATCAGCCTTAATGTCCCTTGGCACAACGTGGTAATTCATAACAAGAACAATGTACCTTTTCTTGACGTCTGTGAACAAAATCAAGAGTTTCATGTCATTAACAGGCACCCTAAATTGTAATTAAAACCAAGGGGATTTCCGTCCTGAAGGTTAAGAAGAATCAAGGCAGAATTTCTCTCAAGTCATCATGCCACTTACACACTGTAAGCTGCAGTTAAGTGAATCCAGGAAATTCCCTCAGCATTTATTATAAGAAACTACCAGTAGTAAAGATAATGGATTCAATATCACAATAAGTAAAGCAGGTACACTGATCCTAAGGGAGTCCAAGCCCCATCTGGTTGTTCAAAAGATGAATAGCGCTATCCACTGGATAAATCGGTATCCAGCAGATAAGTATTGGGGAAACCAATTGCCCTATCCAGTGGATTGTGATTTATCCATTGGATACTGTGCTATCTACCTTTTGAACAACTGGCGCTAGGTGGGGTCTCTATAACATCGTCACCACATCATCCTAACCTCTTAATAAACCACATATCATTTTCTTGTTCAAAGCTGTTCTAGACTACACATAGGAAACCCTACCCTACCTGGACATTTGAGTACAATCACTCTAATCCCACACAGGAAAGGCTCTACCTAGGGGTACAGCTATATACACTGTACATGCATACATATTATGTAAAGGTTATTGTGTACCTTGACTATGAGGATCCAGAAACGTGCCCCTTTCTTTGAATTTTTCTTGAATAGCACTGGCCCCAGCAGCAGATGGTTTAACGGCCAAAAGCAAAGGTGACCCACCAAAATTTACCTAAGTCAATTTAAAAAATTACTGTCTTAAAATGTGTATAAAAAGGCTTGTGGCACGAATGATTCAAACAAAGATTTAACCCCGAAACTCTACAAAATCTAACATTAGATTCTCCCGATGATTTTCAATAAGATAAGATAAGAACTTTATTTAACAAGATAAGAAGATCAGCAGTGCTGGTGGGGTTATGCATACAACAGTTATGAGAAAAATAAGAATAATACTAAAAACAAATGTATAATTAAAAATTGAAAACTATCAAAAATATTTGTAACCGATATCTCTGTTTTTAGTTGTAGCTAAAACAGGTTCAAAAATAATTCATGTACCCTGCACTCTGTTAAATCTTTGCAAGGAATTCTGAAATGATAAGAAGCCCTTTTGCATCCATTTCCTAAAAAATAAACACACACCTTTGTATTAATATACTTCAGTATCATGCATAGTAAATAATGTTCAATTTGACCTGTTACCAAAATCCTGTAACAAAATCACTGCACTTGAATGCATCATGGGTGAATCGACATTAGTTGAACACCTTAGTGAACCGTGGAAACTGGTGAAACTGTACCCCTATTGGGACTACATGTACTCGGATTTTTTTCTTCTGAGCCACTTGTGTCACTGTCTAAAAAAAATTTCTCGTGGTGAATAAATTATTTGAAAGGATAAGTAAAATAAGAAGAATGAATGAAATAATAATAACTTTACTATACCTTCAGCTGTCTCCATTTCTATAAAAACTTTTTCTGCATAAATCTACAAA
This sequence comes from Porites lutea, assembly GCF_958299795.1. Classification (NCBI taxonomy): domain Eukaryota; kingdom Metazoa; phylum Cnidaria; class Anthozoa; order Scleractinia; family Poritidae; genus Porites; species Porites lutea. Next base: position 51,536,504 of record NC_133201.1, on the reverse strand, counting down.
AATTTTATGAAAGTCAATATTTACTTTCTAAGGACAAAAATGCCAGGGGGGACAATAAACACAAATTGTTCTGTGAAAAGTTATATGATTTTCTCTGTCACAAAAATGCCCTATTTTAAATTCTGTGGCCTGCAGTATTTAAATTAAGCACCTACAATGGTAAAAGCACCAAGAAAAGCAAGAAAACAAACAAACAAACAAACAAACAATAGATTTAATTAGCAGAAGAACAACTTTGCATGTGCATCATGCTTTTTCGTAAATTTCTTGCCATCATTGCACGCCTATGACATGAAACTGCCTCATTTAACATTTTTTGCAAGTGATAAACTCAAAACAAAGACTTATGAGTCAACTAATAAATTTATTAGTTTATGGTTGCGTGAGTTCTCTAATACTATAAGGGGTGGGGTTATATTTGTGTAACCCTTTCAAGACCAGTATTGCAATGTTTTACCTTAACAGGTGCAGATGCTTTACCAACCAGCTGTCCAATCTTAATAGTGCTAACATGCAGTACTATGTAAATTGCTCTCCTCTTCTGTGGTAAGCTATTTGTAGATGTAACCTTCTGATCAGGTGCAGTTGTTACTGTTTCCTTTTCCTGGTTTACAATTGGCACACTTGACTCCTCTTTGGTTTCCTGTACAATTCATGAATACCGTAATGCTGTTACACATTCAGTGACAATATTATGGTGTTTACAGTTTCTACAGAAACTGAAACACTATGCAGTCATGTTGTGTCCACAATGTCCCTAATATCCATAGGTCAGAAAAGCAATAATTCTTAAGGCCAGATACAAAATACTGAATGCATTCAGTAATTTCAGTAGCCAGTCATCGGTGTGCTACATGTACATGTCCGGGGGGACTCCCTTACATAAGCCATATACATGTAGGTATGGATCGCCCAAAGGGTAGGGTGTTTGCACCATTTTGGTATGAAAATGGGTATAAATTTTGCCCATTTTGGTCTGGGATTGGGTATAGTTTACAAAGGAACTCCGGGGCCATTGTGTATCATTGTGTACAATGTATCAATTCCAAATGAATAAGAAGAACGTGTGATATGCGAATTCGTTCAGAAATGGACTTTAACGGTTACCAACTAGGTAGTAAACATAAATTTGAAAGAGGTTAACCTGTCTACCAGACATAATCAAAACACGGTTAGTAATGTCTATGAAGCAGTGGTGATATCCTTGTTCTGGGCCCACAACAGACTCAATGAATTACCAGAAATACATTTTGAATTTCCTCTCAACCTGATTGGCAAATTGACAATGGCTTTTTTTTAACAGGCCAATCACGGCACATACGGAAATGCTGGAACACAGGTTGGAGCACAGAACAAGGATTTTGACTCTGTTTTGTACGACTTAACCAGACATTTTGTTCTATCTGTTGGGCAGGCTAGAAAAGAGTTTGTTACCATTGGTTTAGTGCTGGAGGCTTTTCTATTTTTTTCTTCATCAGCTGTATAATCATCAGTAATAATCTTGTGTTTTGGTGCTCTAGGCCGCTCATGAGCAGATGAAATTCCTTCTGTTAGCTTAGAAGCACTGTCACATGTGGCCACAGCACAGGCAGCTTCATCATTTATATCAATATCTTGGTGGTCAATGTCCATGGCTTCCTCATCATCTAACCCATGACTGCTATGACCAGCAGCTGATGAAAACAGTGTTGCATTAAACTTGGATTCTGACAGAAAATTACTGGAATTCAGTCGCACACCATTGCTGGAAGTTTCAAAACTTGTTCCTGATTGGTAATGCCCCAGAGGGGTTTTCTCTGGGCTGCCGTTTCTTATGTTATGCCAGGAGAGATTTATCAGGCTGCCATTTGCTGGGGGACTGCTAGGGAAAGTCTTTGCAGGACGATTTTTGTGATGTCGTGGGGAAGCGGCACCTTTGGCTGGTCGTGCTCTAAGGACATTGTTGCTGGTGTTCTTGGTAGCAACAATAACTTTCTTTGTCCCCTCAGCCTTACTCTGAGGAAATGGCTCCATACAAAATCTATTGTTGCATGTACTGGTTAACCATCAACTGGAAAGTATAAATGCAACACAATCGTTACCAAAATTAAGTCCTATTTTATTATACATAAATTCATGTTGCAAGAGGGGCATTACAGTGTATGGTTCTCATATTTTGCCTCCCCTGCAGCCATTTTTTGCTACATGTAGTTAATGATTTTGTTAAAGGATGAATTGCTTCCACCTTTGCCCATTCGGCAACTGCGTGAAAAAACTACTTGCCGCGGACTACGATACTGAGCCCTGGTGATTTATGCAACACTGCCAGCAAAACTCCTTGAGTGAGGCTTTTTATGTATAGGAAACTATTTTGAATTTTAACAGTTCTGACCCTTCTGTCCTCTTGTAAATAAAAACAGGTTAACCTATTCATAAACTACATAAAAAAAGTACTATCCCTAGAATAAATTTTGTTTTATCATATAAAGAAAAGAAATAATGCACACACTACCGTCATCTTGTGCCAAAAAAAAACAAAAACCAACAATTTTTATCGTCACATACTGCATCTACGTGTATTTTTGAGATAATTATTTTCAAAGGCTTAATTTTTATAAAGATGTGGTTTATCATAGAAAAACAATTTCTGTGCACACCGCAAAAGATGTCGACGTGTAACTAGCTGATGAATTATATCGAAAGAAAAGACAGCGGTTGACGATCGTTCTTCCCGTTTACAATAAACGTATAAAAATTATTTAAGCTTTTTTACAAGTGATGGGTTTTCCAGCTTCGATTCCTGCATATTAATTTGCCTAGCAGTTGCGGAAAGGATATTGTGCTTGTGCGCACCTAAAGATAAGAATCGTTAACTTATGTGGGGAAAATTTAAATCATAAGACGAAGTTATTAGAGAAGATTCACAGGATACATAAAAGATAGTCCCAAAAAGGCAAAATACTCTTGCAAAATTCAGGAAAGAGACTCTAAATCTGACTTACGAGGAACGTTTGACTGCACAGCAAACGGTAGATCGACGAAGTTATGGCCATATATTACATTCTGTTAACATTTCAACACATGATAAACAGCACATTCTATTATTGTTGAGAGAAGAAGACAAGAGACGAAAACATATGTGTTTACATGGTCCACGCAGTCGGTTAATTCAATATGCGCATTACCTCCATTATGTCACCGCTGAGCTTTTGCGCGCGGGAGACTACATCATGACGAGGCTTCGCGCCCTTGAAAACGATTTCAAAATGGCGGGTCTTTGAACGGGACGACTGTTTTTCCTCCTTTTGCCGTGTATTTGAGATCGTTTCGGACCTCTCTTCTTGTTATGCTGTAAGTTTGAATTAAAAATGAGCAGAGGCCTCTTATCAGGTACGTTAGTTTTCTTCTGAGGTCAGTTTTGAAGCAAAGAGCTTGGAGAATAATACAAGGTTTTTCATGTTGTCATTTTTCCTGGTCTTTTATTGGTCACTTTCTTTCTTCTAGGCCTAGACAGAGCTGAGAAAGATCCATACAAGGGATGGAAAACAAACAATTTTCAAGCTGATTCACCAGAGAACGAGTATGTATCAACATCAAACAGAAAAATTTAAAATCTTCCGTCGAAGTTAGGATTGTTGAAGCTTATTAAGGCCACCATATTACTTGTTTTTACATCTACAATGACGTGTTATCTTCGTGCCCGATTTAAATTTCATTTTCTGTTTTGCTTTATCTTTGTATTGAAATAACTGACAATTTGAAAACACATTAGTTTATAACTTACACTTAACAAATATGTAGCCTGTAATGCAGGCATATTTTTGGGCGAGCGAAAGATGCTTCCGTTGTTTATGTTCGTAATTCCGAGCCCGCCATTTTTTATATTTTAAATCAGAGGAAGATTGGGGAGAATAGAAATATGGGGTAGGGGTTAGGCCATCCCCCCTTTTTTTTTTCGTTTAGCGTCAAATGCATTTCCTGATATTGGGTCGGTCAGTCGGATTGAAAAAAAAAAACGTAAAAAAAAAAATTATAAGAAGAAGTCTTGGAAGAGGAGACCCTGGTACCCCAGGATGACGTTAAAAGTTAGCATTTACAGATTTGGATTAACAAAATGCACAGTATACTGTAAAAAATGTTCCTGTTTTTGTTCCTGTTTTGCTATACACTGTTACTATGCTCATTTTTCAGATTAGAAGAATTATTGAATGAAATGTTTTTTGGCCTACAGCCGACGACCAAACATTTTTCATTTTCAAAAGTGCAGAATGAGCATGGAATTTTGTTGTTCGTTCGCCAGAAGTTTGCCTGAGAATTATAAGTTTTAGGCACCTGGTCGGACTCCTTGTTTAAAATTTTGGTCGCCCACGGGCAAATTGTAGGCACCTCTGGTGACCAGGCGCTTATTATGCAGCCGCCTTGATATACTGCTCAGAACGGATGTTGGACTATTAAATGGATGGAAAAATTTGAAAATCTTCTTACTTATATAATGGCTGATTGGGATGGTGCTCATCTTATTATGGAAGACTTCAACATCGATTTGCTTGACTATCATTCAATAAGAACTGTACAGTACAAGAACATGTTAAATTACTTCAATCTCCATCAGCATGTCCAGCAGCCTACATGTGTCAAAGACAAATACACTTACTAATAGATCATGTTATATCAAATGTTTCAAATCAGATTACTTAGACTAATGTTCTGCCTTGCTCGAGTGTCAGTGACCACGATGCTCCATACGTTTGTATCAACATCTATGTTAAGCGTTAATGCTACAAGATGATCAGAAATGAAAGGGAATTTGACGAACAAAAGTTTCTCCAGGATTTTTCAGAACTGCCCTTCAATCTCATCTGCAGCACAGACAACATTGATGACAAGCTGGACTTATTTAACTCATTGTTCACCACTTGTCTAGACAGACAAAAGTGCCCTGTTTATTAAAGAAGGTCAAAGTTACACGCCCTCCCGCACAATGGTTGAAATCAGACGACATCCACCACAGGGCTCAAAATTTTAAAAAAATCGTCAGTTCTCCTGATGGCGACCAACTGGAGAAATATAGTCGCCAGATGCAAATTTTTACTCGCCAGTTTGTATAATGTATATGACGCAGCTCATAGTATGGCGCGATCAAGACTTTACTAACTAATGAAAATTTGATTAGTTAGTATACACATGTAGGCTTGATGAATGTAGAGCTAAGTCATCAATAAACCGTTATTATTATTATTACTTTTTTTAAAAAAAATCTAACTGCTCTTTCGTCTTTCCATCTAATTTTATCATAAATCACATACAGTGTACTGGAGGGCTTTTTGTAGAGCTACATATTTTTAATCAGTATTAATACAGTGTTGTTTTGCCTGTAAGCCTCTTGATTGAAGGTGATAATGATGATTGGTTTACATTAAACCTTTTGTTGGTCAAAAAAAGCAACAAGTGTCTTGAAACTTGCCAAGTTACAAAATTGATGGTGGGATAGAAACCTGTATGTATTACGGAAAGTGAAATATACCTCTAAAACTACAGTTGTAATTGTTTTCAGTTTAGCAAACACACAATGGGTTATGATTCTACTTTATTTTTGGTGACCTACTCACTGATTTTTGTTTCCGCATGACTTGTGCTACACATTATTAGTTAGTCATTCCTAGATCTCTGTCATTGTCATCAAGTTGCACATCCCTTTCTTTGCACTAAGCTCATCAATGTCATGCAGCAGTATCCCTTCCCCTCCCCTCCCACTGGTCTCAATGTTGCTGAGTACATGCGGCGTCCTGAAGTGAAGCCTTACTCGAGCTTATGACCTTGTTTGATGATTTACATTACATCAATTGTTTATTCTAAAAGTACGCTATTCAATATTACGGTATAACATTTCACCACAATCAGCCAAGAACAACATTTTCAGGGGGTAGTCTCCTCTGCAGGCTTCATTGTCATGTTTTAGAGAACGAGTGGGAGAATGGAGAGAGAACCGGGAGTGGCAGGTTTTTCTCCTTTTCTCGTTCTCAGACTCCTCATGGTCAGTGTAACCATTACAATAGGAGTTGCCTGTGGAGGATGCTATTCAGGGGGAGGGGCAGCTGTTTTTGCCCTTGGGGAGTGTGGAGAGGATTTTGCTGTTGCCAATTATAAAGTGGATGTGCTTTGCATGCATGATTTTTGAGAAGTTATAGATGAGCCAAGGCAGAACTGTTTGAATAAATGTTTCTGTATTAAGTGCAAAACCAAACTGCATATTTTGTGTAGCTTTTGCAGCACTTTTCTAAAATTATTAGATAATGGTGACATTCTTGCACAGAGCCTTTCAATTATTTGTATGTGTATGCTGTTTTTTTCTTGCAGTGAAGTTTGTTTACTTGATGATGACAATGATGATGAGAGTAGTTCTTCATACAGATCAACTAAATGCCTCTCAGATGGGAACAGAAATCCAAATGTATGAGCTAGTACATTGTATTTTTAATTAATTACTGTCATAATTTGCATTTATTACATGCACATGTATCCCTGGGAACTTCTTCTTGATGCATTTGAAAGGAAAAAGAGTTGTATCCAGAAGCTTGCTGTTATATTTCTTATTGAAAGATGTTATTCTTCATTTTTAAGAGAAATTATGATTAATCACTAGCAAGAATTAAACCATAACCGGCCATGGCGCTGCTACATGTAATAATCAGGCAATCAACACCATTGCTTGATATTAACCAATAATAAGCATGGTCGGCATGAGTTTGAATTTGTGTTGCAGCTCTAAATATCAAACATATGAGGGTAAGGCGGGGGGGGGGGGGGAGTACCTTAGCACAACATTTCACATAGATTGAGGACTATCCTGTTTGGCTTATCAAGTTATTTTACTCATGAACTGTCCACTGTTTTGACAATCAGCTTTTGTACTTAATGCCAGTACCAGTACAAGCATGCTTGTGTAAGTTCAGGGCCCAGCATCTTATAGCCCCACTTGCAATATAGCTTTGCTAGCAACAGTCATACTGTAATTAGCAGCATTTACTATTTCGGATTGCTTGATATTCGCCAATGATAAGCTTTCAAAATATTTCGTTTAATATTAAAGGGACTATTATCATACTAGGAATTTACTAAGCCACATGTGGCATAAACTTACAATTTTTTCCAGCATTTTGCTCCCTAAAGATACCGATCTCCACATGTACAGTTGTACATGTAGGTTGGTTATAAGGTTGTAGATTGATAATTTGAACTTACTTGAAGCACAAAGAGTTAAATCTGGTTTTGCCAGCAAAATTCATTTCTTACACGATTGTACATGTTTTTTTGTATACAGTAAGTGTAAGTGTAAGCATTTTTTGCTGTCTTAATCAAATTTTGACGTGGATATTGTGGATCAATTTAGGTTTATGAGAAACTGTTCACCTACCCCTCCCCTAAGCCAACATTTTGCCCCTAAGTGGGAAGTGTTCATGTTATCTTAGGGGAGGAGTAGGTTGGCAGTTTCCCAGAAACCTCAATCTTGATCCTTGTTTTCTTCATTTTTTTCTTGTCATAGGACTTCCAAGCCAAAGACAATTCATATACAATTCCAAGAAAAGTAAATGCTCCTTCTGACAAGGCAAAGAAAGGTAGCTCCTGGTTCAACAGCTCATTTGACGAGAAAGACCACACACCACCAAAAAACTGCCATACAAGAAAAGTTAACACACGAATGACTCAAAGGAATGAAATTGGATTCCGGGTGATGAGACAAGGGCAGTGGGGCAGGCATAATAAAACTCCTTTGTCACGGTGGAAACATGCAAGTCCACCAGGAGAGCTTTCTGCTTTGCGCAACAAACCATCAATATCACAACAAGAAAAGATTTTATCATGTCAAGGTTTGTAATAGGGTCTGTTAGATTTAGACTTTTCACAAGTTGCATTTCAGGCACATACATGTTCCTCGAAAAAGTTAAAGAATAAATCAAAGAAATCGAAGTGATCTCGAGATATCTCAAACTAATTCGGCTCTCACTTCGTCAAATAGCCAAATAGGACCAAAAACCTACAGACTTGCTTGCCCAATCTTGTTGAAAAATGGCAACTTTGATACATTCCTGAGCGTCGCTAATCCTTTACTTCGCACTCTGCCGAAGTAACAAAGCAAAAATGGTAAATTTCCTTTCCACTACAAGCTAGCCCAACCGATTTTATAACGCAAATTTCCCTCCATACATAAGCTCCTCCAAATATAAGCCCCTCAAAAAGGGCCTTTGAAAAATACAAGCCCCAGGGCTTATTTTCGGAATTAATTTTTACGGTATAACAACAAAAGCTGTGTATACTTTAATACTTTTTATATACTGGTATTCATTCATTTCCATGTGAGAATCAGATCGGATTGCAAGTTGAGTAGTTTTTGAAACTACTAATTTAATTATAGTAAACTTTCAAGCAATTGCAGACAGTAAGAAGTTTTGCTTCAGCAGCGTGCAGAGAAGGTAGTGTCTGATAGCCCGGGGCTATTGGATTTTGCTATCAGGCTAGTGATTTCTGTTTTTAACTTGCCCAACGGTCAAGTGATATTTTTTGAGAAATTTAAATAACAGAAGAACTGTGAAATCAATTCTGCTAGTCACGAAGTCTTTGGGGCTGGTTGAAATGACGTCTGGGCTAGCAGAAGCTACAATCAGGGACAAAAGTAGTTGACACACTTGTTTAAAACGGGTGCTTTAAACAAAAATTTAATTCATTTATTATTTCATTCTTTTTAAACGCCATAAATTCCCTCACCCCCCGAATCAATGTTGTCTGAAGTAAAAAAAAGACTTGAGGGTCCAAAATTCAATTGTCTGAATGCAAAATTGTGCTACTGCACACAAGTTGAGCCGTGCATGACACTGATTTTAACTGAAATTAAAGGAATCAATGACATAATTATGTTATTGGTGGTGGGGGTGACATTGACTTATTCACGACCGAATTATAGGGCCAATTCGAATTACGTGAGGACGTAATGAAACGGCTGCTATATCCAGAATTAACGTCGATATGGTTTACAAGCTGAAAACTGACGCTGAAACTCTAGCACATGTACAACTTTTGATGAATTTCAAGGGTATGCGTACTGAAAATATTTTTAATAAAGTGAATATTTCTCGTTCTTCACTTTATCTGATTGTTAAGGTGCAAACATTCACGGGTAGGGTAGGAATTGACACGTAGTGGGGATAGTCACTGGCCGGCCACGGAAACATGGAGCGTTAGTGAGGAGCCGCTGCCACTGCGCTCAATATCGAAACTACGGAAAAGTGAAGGTAAATTCATGGCCAATTCAATAAAAAACTAAGGACAGCGTAGCAAACATTGCAAGTGTACACGAAAACAATTACTTTCAATCCCACCTCGTGACACCCTGTGTGACATGATAACGCAACGCAAATAGCGTGACATGAGTGCATATGTCTGTGTATTTGGAGTGCATTTCTTAAGCGAAATCCAGTGTTTTTGGCTATTGTCCGCAGAGAAAATGAAAAGAGAGCTTTAAAACATGAACTGGTATTTGACTCTCAAAACAAAAGGACAGCTCAAACCAAGGAAAACACTGCTTCCTTCGTGTTACAATGGTTAACCACGTTTCGGCAAACGGAAAGTAACATTAGTCTGTTATGACCTCTTAATGTCGATATGTATTCTCGTGGTTAACCGTGGAAACTCCTTATTTGCACCACATCGCTGGAATTTTTCTTGCCAAGAATACGTATTGCGAAGCACTTTCTACATAGCACAATCTTCTTTTGCCTTTTGTGAGGAATTAGCGCATAAAAAAGGAAGATTTTCCACTGCACGGCGGTCATCGATCATGTGTTATCCCGCTTTCCTTGTCATCAAGTGAACTTCTGGGCCAAAGTAATTGCTGTTTTGGCGATGATACAAACTGGTGTGTCTATCTTGAAAACAATTTCTTTGGCATTCTGTGATTTACGAGCAGGGAAATGAAATAGTTGTCCGTCCAACATCAATAAAAAATCATGCCACTGAATAAATGGCAGGCGGTCATCTAAAATCATTACAATTAAAGGACATTCCTAACCTGGTCTAACCTGTTCGACGTCTACCTACGCTAAAGGTTTGGATCATTTAGGTTTGAAAAGGTCTCCAAAAAAAACCACATCTATATACGGGGCATAGCACAAACGGCTGGCTCATCATTTATGAGGTTCATAACCTGTATATTCAGTTGTACACGTCCTTTCACTAATGGCACAAGTCAATGTCAAAAATAATGCATGTCCCCTCCGTTACTCTACAGTACTTCATTCGCTTAAGTTAACCATTTACCAGAACAATTTTCATTGTACCCTAGTTTTTCCATCCTTTTTCCACTATTGATAATACTTGCGAGAACATTACATCCGCAGCAATGGCATTGATCACAACACAAATGATTTCCTTTCGACCCGACAGGGTATCAGGAACGCGGGTGGGAGTACAAGATTATGTAATGACATACGCTTTGTACATTTTACTCTACGTATACTACAAATTAGGATGAAACTTTACAAATTGTTGTTTATAAACAAACAATTTGGCCCATAGAGTAACGTCATCGCACAAAAATTCAGCAGCATCAAAAATCTAGCCGGAAAACACAAATACATGTTTCAGACAATCAGGGACAAAAGTAGTTGACACACTTGTTTGAAACGGGTGCTTTAAACAAACATTTAATTCATTTATTATTTCGTTCTTTTTAAATGCCGTAAATTCCCTCACCCCCTGCATCAATGTTGTCTGAAGTAAAAAAAAGACTTGAGGGTCCAAAATTCAACATTGATTTTGGGGGGAAGGGGTTGGGGTAGACAGGGGAAGGGGATAAGTATATCCACTATGCAAAAAGGGGCCATTTTATGGAAGTGTGTCAACACTTTTGTCCCTCATTGTAGCTTCAGCTTGCCCAAATGGCAAGCTGTAAAAATGATTTCTTTGCACCGTGTTCAGACAGTAAAATTTACTGGTTACCGCCTGATAAGGAGAACACTGCACGGGGTACATGTCAATCTAGTAGTGAGTTCAACTGGTTAACGCAATCCCAAAGATTAAAGAGGTACAATATTTTGCTTGTCCAATAAATTACAGTATCGTTTCTGTTTTATTTTGCAGTTCAAGAAGCAGACGCTTCTGAAAAATGCAATGGATTTGAATCAGAGAATACCGCAAGAACAGCAAACACTTTTAATTCCTTAAAAGAAGAACAAGAACATAACAGATCAAAGTTAGATTGTATCATGTGGGGAAGTTCTACGAAAAGTCTCAGTAACACTGCACTGAATAAAGATGAAAACACAAGGACTGAGTCAACAAATTCAGACATTAATTTGACATTGAAATCGAGTTCTCCTCAACTTCATGACTCTCTATCTTCATCAAAGGATGCCTTTTCAGATGATAATTATGATGATGCATTTGAAGAACACTGTACAAAATGCATGACAAGACTTTCACAGGATAGTATGTGCCCAGCTTGTAATAAGGATATATTTCCATCTCATGCAGCAACGCCACGGAAGCATCTCTCACCTGGTAGATTTTATTCATCCAAAAACGTGCGAACATATGCGGGTACTAAAAAGTGTGGGACTGGAGTTCCTCGTTTATGTGCAGCACCAGATACAAAGCCCTCTACCACTAAAAAATCTGTTGGTTCAAGCCAAGCAACCTCTGGGAGAAAAAAAAGAAAGAATCAAAGTAAAGTGAGTTGATTTTACTTAGAGGTGTCTGAAGCATCATTTTTCCAGGAAAGACTTGACTGTTGAGAATGTACACGTGTATGGAGCAATCCTTATTACTGTCAAAGCTCTCCTTGTGACCACTCTCATAAGTAACCAGTTCTAGTTACAACCACCTTTGTTAAACCCCATTTGAATGAGGACTTAACCTTTGTAACAAAAGCTCTCCTAAGTGACCACTCCTGTAAGCGACCGTGACAACTTTTTGGATTACCCAACTCGACTTTCACTATAGTAATATTTAGTTTTGGGATTATTTTGGTCTAAAAAATTGGATGCAAAGTTTAGATGTGTCTGTATCAGATATTAACAACTGCGTCATAAAAAAGGACACTCATTAAACATTAATTTCTTTTGTTTTGCTTCATAAAAGCGTCCACCCTCTATTGTTTTTTTCATGCGGTTGCTCATGAGAGCTCATTCTTGTAAGCGATCAGCTCCAGTTATGACCACGTTTTTTAATTTCTGAGGTTGTTGCTTACGACAGCTTCAACTGTAGTTACAAAGAGTATTGTCTCCAACCAAAGCCCATTGCTAAGAAGCAATACTTTGGATAACAGAGTCATATATCCTGACTTGCAGAAGTATACCTTTGTATGGAAAACATTGGTGCAAGTGATTCAAATTCTATTTAATTTTAAAACTGAAATATAAATTAGTTCCCGGAGTAGTCAATCGATAAATCAATAAAAATTGGTCAATCTTATTTGATTGATATCAGTTGTATCAATCAATCGGGAGAAATCAATGAGACTCTCATTTCATTCATTTATTGATCTTGATTTTTACTGATTTCATTGATATATTGGAAGAAAAATCTGTTCATCAAAAAATGAAAACTGAATTTATGCAAATGGTATGTCAATTGAATGTGATTGATGTATATGAAATAAATCATATAAGAACTGCGGAAATGAAATTGAATGAAGAATGATCCTTGCAGTTGTGAACGCAATTTATGCAATTGTGTAAGAAGCAATTATACCGACAATTGACTATTGAGTTGCAATTGAGAGTCAAAGATCAAACATTTATCGCTTTTTAAAGAAATCTTTAAAATAATCTTATCTTTTCTTTAAAACAATGGTTTAAAATTGTCATGTGATGGCTGATGTTGGCCAGGTTTGTAGGCGCCCAGTTTTTCATGATTTAGATCTACCACACTGTACATGTTAAAATAACGGTGGTGTATTTGCAGGTGTATCTTTACACCCTGGAGTAGTCAGTAGATAAAAATTGCTAGCAGTCAAGTGATTTTTATCAATTGGTAATGGAAAACGGTGAAAATCTATCAAGGGAAATCTTTTACCCTGAATTTCAGACAACCCCTCGACT